>NW_005871438.1:91390-93655 GCF_000147115.1 Myotis lucifugus | reverse complement strand
GGCATGTACCTGGTTGCAGCACATCCCTAGTAGAGATGTGCAGAGCAGCTGATCGATGTTCTCTCTCATCGATGTTTCTAACTCTCTATCTCTCTCCCTTCCGCTCTGTAAAAAATCAATAAAATATATTTTAAAAAAAATTCTTGTTTTGATATTTTAAAAAGCAGATTAATAACATAATTATCTACAATCTACAGCAGTTTCCAATCCCCCAGGTTTCGGGCTTAACTTACAATGCCATTTGTGTGGGATATCAAGGATAACAAAGTAGATCCTTTACCTCTACTCAACAATGACAACTCACTATTCTATTGGAAATAAGGCCAGTTTGGATTATAGATTTGTTTTTGAAAAATACATTTCTTCTGCCTTTACATTTACAGCTTTAACTAGGGTAATGAGAGTTTGGCAAGTAGGTTTGCGGCACATCTTTAAGTTAATTAAAGCATATCAGTTGTAAGTAAACTATTGATGTTTCAGTACATCTAAGCAGTTAATATTTATTACGTAAGTATGATAGACTAGATATGGATATGAGTTTTATCTCCATGGTCTGTCTTATTTACTCCTCACAGTAACCACATGAGGTAGGCATTAACTCTACTTTCCAGGTGAATACACTAGGACTCAGGTTAAAATGCCTAAGGTCTCATTGTCTCCAGGTGTATTGTACTTGTAAGTGTATGCTCTTAACCAGTGCTCCATCTGCCTCTGTGCTACGGATTACCATTATAGTTTTTAATCTATAAGTTGGTTTAATTTGCCATTTTCTTATTTGGGGAGGGGGCGTCATTTATTAAGCACTTATTATGCATCAGGAAATGTACTAAGACCTCTAAGAACATTATCTGTTCTATGCCTTAATCCTCACAACTACCCTGTCTATAGGTTTTATGTGTCTTATTTACAGGAGAGGAAAACTGAATCTCAGAGAGAGTAGGTAATTTCTCTAACATCACAGCTTGCAAATGCTAGAGCTGAGCTCTACAACATGAAGTGGAGAATTGTCTCTGAGATTTAGAGAGGGCAGTAAAGGATTTGCATGATGGAAGGAACGGGTTCAGATGACCGTTAGTTAATGATGCCATCACCTGGCTCTGGGAAGTAGGGTGGTTAGTGTGTGTGGTCTGGAAGGGGAGCCAGAAAGAGCTATTTACTTGGATGATCTCCCTGGTTCTGGACAGGGTTCCCATCTGTCTTGACCTTGGCCTGCTAGCGGGTCTTCTGAAAGCTGCTCATGTATAGCTGGTGGTTCAGGCTCTGCCCAGCCATGATGGTATTAATGGTTACAGCAGGCCCGAAGAGTTCTCAGGGGTGGGAGCCAGAGTTGCTCTGTGCAAATTCAACAGTGTACCCAGCCAGTTTGCTGGTAGAGGAAGAGCAATGTGATACTCTTCGAATATACAGATGACATACACCATTGACTAGGAGTCTGCCCATGGTAGATATGAATTTTCAGAGCCTTGAACAGCAGTGCTCTTTATCACAAGGGGACAAGGTTGAGGCTGGAGTTCAGGTAGTATTGCATAATCCGTGAATGGAGACTATGTGTCATTCACTCATTTAACATTTTTGAGCAGCTGCCATATTCCAGGTCAGTGTCCTGGGCTCTGGGGATTCAACCATTAAAAAGACAAAGTCTCTACCAGAAGGAGCTAATATTCCAGTGGGAGGAGACAAGACAAAACACACACACACACACACACGTCACATCCAGTAGGAATACATGCTATGAAGGAAAGTAAAGCTGGGTAAGAGTCAGACAAGGGTGAGTGGGCAGGAGGTGGCTGCTATTTTACTTGGGTGGTCAGGGAAGGCCTGTCTGTAGAGATGACATATGAATGGAGACTTGAAGGAAGTGAAGGGTAAGCCATGTGGATATCTGGGGGAAGAAAAAACATGGCAAGTGCAAGACCCTTGAGATGGAAGCATGCTTGGCACATTCAGGGATCAGCAAGGAGACAATGCCTAAAGCAGTGAGTGAGGAAGAGCAGGCTTGAAGACAAGTCAGAGAGGGAAGCCATGGTGAGTACTCTGCATTGTACTCAGAGAAATGGGAAGCCTTTGAAAATAACCGCAGAAGACGGCTATGACATCATGTACATTTTTAAAGGAGCACTTCAGCTGCCATGTGGTGGGAGTATGCATTCCATGGTGGACACAGAGGTGAGTTTGGCAGCTATGGCAATAATCCCAGGAGACATATGGTGACACAGACAGAGGGGTGGTCCTGGTTACATTTTGAAGGAATCGATGATAAGATTG
>NW_005871438.1:69157-90510 GCF_000147115.1 Myotis lucifugus | reverse complement strand
AGCATGGTAGGTTTGAGGTGCATTCAAACTGTTGTGTTGCATCCTTTCCTAAAGATCTGAGAGTAAAAGTAACATCTTCACCTTCATTTTCTCTCTCACTTTACTACTTTAACCATAAAACTTGCACATCCTATCCTAAGCAAGAGGAAGACTTGCTTGCAGTCTTCCCAGTACCTGAATGGGCCAGTTTCCTGGAGCAACTGTTTCCCAATAAGACTGACTTTAGTTTCCACCATAGTACGTCCTGTAGAAGTCTTTACAAGAAGGATTAGATGACTCAGAAGTTTGGGTCTACACTAATCCCCGGAGACATGTATTTTTAATAGGTAATCTTTCTCAGGCAAATGAGGCTTACACAATGCTTGGAAATGTAATAGTATATATAATACTATAGTAATACACGTTATAGTCATGATAACATTTATAATTAAGGCATAAATTAAGGTATTTTATACATGTACTCTGTGTTCTTTAGTACTAGGTATCATAAGTTTTTCCCTCCACGTCCTGCGTGATTCAGGGTTTGGGTCTGGAAGAGGAGCCGCACACAAATGAAAGAGAAAAGACACGAGATAATTTGGAAATATTGGGGGACCAGGCAGAAAAGTCCAATTCGAGGAGAAGGACTTCCACTGTGCTCAGGCCTCACCAAACTTTTTATAGTGAGAGGTAAACAAGGTAGTGGTTACCATAGTTACACAGTTCTTGTGAGTTTCACTTGTTTTGACCATGGTTACACTTCCTGCACTTCCTCAGCCCATTAGCTTCCCAGATAAGATCTAGGGAGTGTTATAAGGTCAAGCCTAATTATGCTAAGAGGACTGTGCCCTTTAAGCTGGGACTTGTTTGTGACTTTGCCAATAGGTCAGTCCGAGGCTTAACCCTATATCAGTTTCCCACAACTAGGTCCTTTATCAAGTTGAATGAAAAATTACCTTGTCCCACTGAACTTTTCATAGGTTCACAGAATATAATTTAATGCCATATTGATCATAGGACTACTTTCTGTTTGGGGTATTATTTTGTTTTTTAATGACACTTTTTTGTTTATTTATGGTTTTAAAATAAATTTCCAATGAAAAAAATGCCATAACCAAAATCATTTGATTTGCAGATTATGGACGATTGGCCAGGGTATGACTTGAATTTATTTACATACCCACAGCACTATTATGGAGATTTGGAATATGTCCTCATACCTCATGGCATCATTGTGGATCGGTGAGTGTTACTTCCTCTGTTGGGCTTGGCCCTGTACTGGGTGGACTGTCTCTTTAGTGAATCATGCAATACAATTTAAGACCCTGTTTCTGGATCTCTTTTATGCAGTGGTAGACAGCACTTTTCAGGGCAGAGAATTTGAAACACAAACAATCTGTGCTTTACCTGAACAGTTTACCTGGACATTTGTTCAGAGGAAATACTACCATACATAAAGTATTACATTATAAGTAACAGTCTCAAGATAACAATGTCCTAGACAAACTGATGAAAATGGAACTTGGGAAAGCATTGCTTCTCACCCAGGTACCTTTGCCTCACATTTTGTAGACTCTCCAGTTAACCAGGGAGAGTTAAGAGGTGATCTTTGCCTTCAGAGGACACGCCCCTAAAGCCCTGGCTTTTCCTGAGAACTTGTATTTATTTCGGAGAAAGTAATGTATCAGAGGTCAACCAGTCTGTGCACAATTTTATTTCCCAGCCAGTGGTAATGTTCTGGGAACAGGTATGTTTGCAGCTTAAAAAGATCTGCCCAGAATTCTCTCTGGAATACTATTTCTAGTTCTTTCTTATTTGTCTCCATAGATAGCCTCTGACTCCTTCCTAGCTGACTGGCTTTCCTAAAGCCAACATTTTCTCTCTGTTCTAAGCCCCTAAGTCACCCCTGTTTGGCCCTTGGTTTCAGAGAGACCCCATACAGTTCAGCCCACCAAAAATGCCAAGGTTTAAATAGAGGCCAGGCCCCTTTCACAAAGTGGCCTTAACGCCCAGACTGTTAAATTTCCATGTACCTCTAATTTCTACATTCGTAAGCCTTCACATTTATATGGAGAGCAAGCTCCGTGGGTTTTACAGTGCATTCCCAGGAATCACAGAAGTTCTTCCCAGACCCAGAAATCAGGGTGGGGAGGCACAGGGAAGTAGGAGCAAATGGAGGCTTTGGGCTCCCACTCTACCTCTCCTTAAACCATAAACTTAAACTTCTGCCCCCTCCTTTTTCATGTGTTATATTCTTCTGAGTTAAAATTTAACTTTATGAAATAGGTCCTCGGCCAAAAGAAAGTTTGCAATAAGCTAGGTGATTACTTCTGTCTGTAAGGAAACGTCATTCTTTCACTCAAATTCTAAGACTTGGATATTGTGTGTTCTCTCTCAAACTTGAGCATATTATTAAAGTAAGGTCTAGTTTGGGGTTTCCCATGCCTAATATGGCTTTCTCTGAAATACAAGTGCTGATCTTCAGAAGGAAAAAAAGGTTTTGTGATCAAATAAACTTCGGAAATTTGCATCTCCCAAATTGCTAAATCTTCCTTTTGACAATTTATATTTAAATATATGGAAATTATGGGGGGGGGGACTTCCTTGAATTTAACAATTAAACCAACTTTTGTTGTACTGTGGGCATCTTTATAGTTGGTCACCTCTTAATAACTCTCAGAAGAATTTCTCTTAACACCAGGATGGAAACCCCATGGTTTAAACAAATTCCTACTTTTCTAACCTGAATTTTATGACTTAAATTAATTGCAACCTGATCTAGTAAATGATTGAGCTCTGGTTAGGTTATCCAAAGCCAGATCCCTGTACAGGAGAATCACCCAGTGAACTTGTTAAAAGGTACATTCTTAAGCTTTATATCCAGAAATTCTGGTTCAAAGGTCTGGGGTGGGGTCCAGGGTGGGGCCCAGGATTGCCCATCCAAACCTTTAAAATGAATTAATTAAGATATAATTTACATACTACAGAATTTACCCACTGTAGGTAAATGATTTAATGATTTTTTTAAAGCAAATTTTTAGCATTGGGCAACCATCACTAGCATCATTTTATAATATTTTTATTATTATTTTTCAATATATTTTTATTGATTTCAAAGTGGAAGGGAGAGGGAGAGAGATAGGAGCATCAGTGAGAGAGAATCATTGATCGGCTGCCTCCTGCACGCCCCCTACTGGAGATCAAGCCCACAATATGGGCATGTGCCCTTGACTGTAATCGAACCCAGGAACCCTCAATCTGCAGGCCGATGCTCTATCCACTGAGCCAAACTGGCTAGTGCAATATTTCTATTATTTCAAAAAGTTTGTTTGCTCAATCTCTGCTCCTACCCTCAGCATTAGACAATCACCTAATCTGATTTCTTTTTCTCTATATATTTGTCTTGTCTGGGCATTTCTTATAAATTAAACTATACAATATTTAATTTTGATTCACCAGTTGATAGATATTTGGATTTCTAATTTTTTGCTGTTATGAATAATGCTTCTATGAACATTCTTTGTGTGGAAATATCTTGTCATTTCTCTTAGATGGATTCCTTGCAGTGGAATTCTGAGTTTTATGGTAAATTTGAAAAACTGCCAATTATTTTCCAAATTGGCTGTACCATTTTACATTTCTACCAGCAATGATGAGGTTTCCAGTTTCTCCACACACTTGCCAACATTTGGTATTGTCAGTTGTTTTAATTATAGCCATTCTAGTGGATATATAAGGGTATCTCATTGTGGTTTTAATTTGCATTTTCCTAATGATTAGTGTGCTTGTTAGCTATTATATGTCTTCTTTGGAAAAATGCCTAAGTCTTTTGCCAACTTTTAACTTGGGTTGTTTGTCATCTTACTGAGTTAGTTGTAAGATTTCCTTATATTTTCTAGATGCAAGTCCTTTATCAGATACTAGGGGCCCAGTGCACGCATTCATGCACCCTGTAAGGAACTGTGGACTACCAGGCTGCAGTGGGCACAGGGCGGGTCTCGGCCCATCCTCTGTGCCCCACCCAGTCCCTCCCACTGTGGCCCCTGTCTGCTGACAGCCCCGCTCTCACCGCCACCACTCCCATGCGCTGACAGCGCCGGCCCGCTCACACCCGCTGACAGAGCGGAGCAATTGGAGCCGGCGCCAGCAGCGGGTGTGAGCGGGGCCAGTGTCGTCAGTGGGTGTGAGTGGCAGCTGCTGCCCCAATTGCCCCTCAGGAGCAGGGGGAGATGGAGAAGCCCTCCAGTGGCAATCAGGGCTGGTGGCAGCTGCTGCTTGTACCCACTGATGGCGCCGAGCGATCGGGACTGGCACCGGGCGCTGGCAGCGGGTGCAAGCGCTGGTGGGACAGCAGTGCACGGGAGCAAAGAATTTTTAGTAACCGCCAGAGGCTTTCCCCGATGACAGCAACCGGCGCCCTGCCTTGGTCTGGCGCCCCCGCTCACCTGCTCCACCATCTCGCCACAGCTGATGCTTGCCATGTTCCGCACTCTGCCACCTGCTGCCGATGCCTGCCATGTTCCACATGCACCCCCTGGTGGTCAGCACACATCATAGCAACCGGTTGTTTGGTTGTTCAGTTGTCCGCCGTTCAGTCTATTTGCATATTAGTGTTTTATATATATATATATAGAAGAAGATATGATTTGCAAGTACATTCCCTCAGTTTGTGGCTTGTCTTTTCATTTTCTTATTGATATCTTTTGAGAAGAATGTTAGATGGAGAATTCTATAAATGTCAATTAGACCCAGTTGGTTTATGGTATTGTTCAGTTCAACTATATCCATACTTGTTTTGTGCCTATTGGATCTGTCAGTTACTGAGAGGGGGGTTTTAAAGTCTCCAACTGCAATAGTGCTTCACCTATTTCTCCTTGCAGTTCTGTCAGTGTTTTGATACTGCTGTTAGGATTGTTATGTCTACTTGGAGAATTGACCTCTCTATTATACAATTTTCCTCTTTATTCCTGGTCATTTCCTTGCTCTGAAGTCTGCTTTGCCTGAAATTAATATAACAACTCCAGCTTCCTTTTGATTAATGTTAGCATGGTATGTCTTTATCCTTTTAGTCTGTGTCTTTATGTTTAAAGTGTGTATATTGCAGATAACATATATTAGCGCTTGGCTTTTTATCCACTCTAACAGTTTTTGCTTTTTAATTGTTGTATATAGACCACTCACTTTTAAAGTGATTATTGTTATAGTTTAATATTTATCATATATGTAACTATTTTCTATTCATTGCTTGTTCTCCTTTTTTTTTTTTTTTTGGTCTTTCACTCTGTGAAATATATGTCTCCCACAATGTTTGGTCTTTGATGATGTGCAGTTTATTTTTCTTGTTTTTAAGCCTCACTTGCTAGGGTTCACCCCTCTGTCTAAATAGCCTAGCCTTCAGGCTTAGATTAGTTAGAAATTGTACTTAAACACTTTGAGCCAGTAAGGCTTCCACTCTCTGCTGATGAATGTGTGTAAGGGTTGGCAAACACATTCAGATTTCCAGCCTTTTTCAAGTCTTCTTGCCTTTTACATTCCCCTGGGCTTCCTTAGTTTTCCTCCAAATATGCTTACAGGCTCCCTCATCCAGGGACATGTAGGAAGCTTAGGCCCACTCTAGACTCTGCTGTGTGTACACATAGCTCTGGCCAGTTTGGGATATGCTAAGAGTTTATTGTGTAGCTCTCTCCTATGACTCCAATCCCCTGGAATTCCCTATCAAATCCCAGACTGGTCTAATCAGTTAGTTGCTCAAACAGGACTGCAAATACTGAAAAATTGAGTCATTAGTCCTCCCTGTTCACATGTCAGGTAAGCTCCCTCTGTCAGTGCCTCACCCTGGTTGAGCTACCTGGTTGAGCAACAGAGTTGGGGAGCTAGGGAACACAATGGGAGCATTCTTGGGCAAGAATCCATAGACTTGCTCTGTTTCTACCCAGTGTTCAATGTTTTCATGTATAAATGATTCTCAGTTTGTTATATGCCTTTGGTTGATTTCCAGAGTGAAGTGGTTGTTTTTAATAGTTTTTTACAGCTTTATAGTTGCTGTTTGTGGAAAGGACATGTTGACCTCCTCATTCTATCATGCTGGAAACAAATGTCCTTTTTATAGAATATCTGGCATGCTGATGTACATTTTTTGGTTACCATATTTTGAACCTGAAACCATGGCTGACATTTTATATGTATATCTGGGTGTGTATACACACACTATATAAAACATTTATAATGGGATCAAAAAAAATGACAGGTGCCCTAATCGGTTTGGCTCAGTGGATAGAGCGTCGGCCTGCGGACTGAAAGGTCCCAGGTTCGATTCCCGTCAAGGGCATGTACCTTGGTTGTGGGCACATCCCCAGTAGGGTGTGTGCAGGAGGCAGCTGATCGATGTTTCTCTCTCATTGATGTTTCTAACTCTCTATCCCTCTCCCTTCCTCTCTGTAAAAAATCAATAAAATATATATATTTTTAAAAATGACAGGTTTAAGAAGTAAAAATTGCTAGTTATAAGAACAGTCACAAGGATATAAAAGACAACATTGGGAATATAGTCAATAATATTGTAATAACTATGTATGATGTCAGATGGATACTAGACTTATGAGGGTGATCACCTTGAAAGTTATATAAATGTCTGATCACTATGTTGTATACCTGAAACTAATACAATATTGCATGTCAACTGTAATTTAAAATTTTTTTAAATTAAAATAATTTTTTAAAATAAAAGAGGGATAAAAATGTATATAATAAATAAAATATATTATGTAATTACATAACATATGTCAATCATTCATAATATAACGTTTTATATATATATATTCAGATCATTCAGCTTGTTTTAAATCTAATTCTACTTGAGGTGCCAGTAGGTTTTAATGTTGTATGGGTGCATGAACAGTGGACTTCTAGACATGAAACAATTAGAAGAAAATACAATGAAAGTTCCAAATTAAATACTGGGTACCAACCCAAGGTTGCATCATTTGCATAACTCTGAGAGGCGTCATTCACATTGCATTTCATGGAAATGGTGCCTACTGGAATTGTACGCTGGGGCACCTTTCACATAGGTAATGTGTTATCTTTGTGAAATATAAGGCAAATGTTATTCTTTTGATAGTTACTAAGGGTTTTTTCTTCCCGTCTCTAATGTTGCAAGGTGGGTGAGTCATTCTCCATTTCCTTTCTCCATGCCATAAAGTGAGCATACTATCAGCAAATGCCATCACAGCATTAAGCTTAGCCACCAGCCTCTGTGGTGATAAAATAACAACAGCCATGACCTTTGACTTTATAGCTTACACCTTAATCATTTTTGTGACACAGAGGAGTAACAATGTGCCATTGATGATGTAATTGTCAGAAATATGTTTTGAACACTCTCTCTTTGTCAGACTTGAACAAAGCTGCTTTATCTGCAGGCTTCTGTCTCCCAAGCTCTTCTCCACATCTTCCTGTGTAATCTAATATGTATAGTACATCATGCATTTTTCTAAAAGGAACAAAAATATTCAGAAATAGTTATGCTTTAGCATATCTTTTCATTCCTTCTTTCAGAATTGAGCATCTGGCTAGGATATTATTGAAGATGTAGGATGCTGTGAACCTAGGATCGTGTGTGTGCTTAAAGGAGGTTACAGGTTTTGTGCGGATCTTATAGAACATCAGTCAAAGTTCAGATAGCTATGTCTCTATGAAGGTTGATTTCATCAGACTAAAACGTTACAGGGTAAGTTATTTGTGCTATTTTCATTATATGACCTTTCAAACGAACAACTTTATAGAGTAAAAGAACGAATAATGTTATGAAAATTAAGATTGTAATTCTTTTAAATTTGCAAGATACTGCAACCTGTAATTCAAATAGTATTCTTTAGGGTGGGGTGGGACTCCTACTATCTATTTTAACCTATATGGAAAGATGCTTCAGGAATGATTCATGTTTCTTTTATGGTTGTAAAGTTGAGTGGTTACTTCCTGTGCCCAGCTTAACAAGTGAGTGTGTTAAGAATACGTGTTAAGAAAGTCCAGTGAATTCTGCCCTGGTTGTTACTGTTGGCCCTGGAGACTTGTGTGAGAGTGTTAAGCCCAGAGAGGAGAGCGTTAATACTTGAATGATTGCAGTCATGGCCTTGATGTAGAGAAGGGAAGGCTGTGGGATCAGTGAGTTACTATGTACGATGAGACAAGACCAGGGGCCCCTTCACTAGTCTATGCTGGGCTCTCTTGGCCACCACTGAACAGAATTGAGGGAGAGTATTCTCCAGAGATGTCATCCCCTTAGCCTTCACCTCTTCTCTCTGTGATGTTACCTTTTGTGATGCTTTTCCATTCAGTGCAAGTCATTAAAACTGTGTTACTACTGGGTGAAGAACTATTGGAGTCACAGCCATGAGAGTATTCACATTGATTAAACTAGCTTGCACATTTTAATTCACTCTTTGAATTGGTTTTCTACTGCTATATGACAAATTTGAACCTAGTGGCTTAAAGGAACATTTATCATCTTATTAGAAGTCTGGGCATTGGTTCTCTGCTCAGAGTCTTGCCAAAGGAAATCAAGGTGTTATTCGGGGCTTTGATCTGACCTGGGGTTTGGGGTCCTTTTCCAAGATCACTGGGTTTGGGCATAATTCAGTTCCTGTTTCCCCCTAACTCTTGGCTAAGACCTCTTAGCTCCTAGAGGTCTTTACCTCCTCCATAAGCAGTTCACGGCACTGCAGGAGACCCTCCTTGAAAGGCTAATCTGATTAGGGCAGGTTCACCCAGGATAAACTTCCTTTTGATGAACTCAGAGTCAATTGACTAGTCCCTAATCATGGGAGTGAATTCCCATGATATTTACAAGCCTCACCCACACTCAAGTGGAAGAGATTATACTGGGTGTGTACTGCAGGGGACCCGAATGGGGTGGGCGCACTTTAGAGTTCTGCCTACCACTCTCCGTGTCTCAGTTGCCTCAGCTATAGAGCAGCTGGAAATTATTTCTATCTCTTAAGATACTCTGTGTTTCTTTGTTTCATGATGACTTCTCAGGCCAGGGTGAAGCTATCTTTTGCAAGCACCTTAACCCTAATTTATGAGTGTCATCTTTTTTGAAAACCTTTTCTCTCTTTGGGTTCCTTCCATCCTGGATTAAGTAGTTGTGCTTCCTTCTTATATAATTTTTTTCTCATTTACTTGGCTCTGACCCTTATTATATCTTTTTCCAAGCAAACAGCTTTCTAAAAATCTTTTTAAAAATTAAAATCAGGCTTATTGAGGTATACTTTGCATGCAAGAAAAGTCATCTCTTTTAGCTTATAGTTCTGAGTTTTGTTTTTTAAATTCTTTATTGTTGAAAGTATCACATATGTCTCTTTCCCCCCATCGACCTCTCCTACTTTGACAATAGCATGGGGTCATGTAAATTACCACAATCAAGATGTAGAATAGTTTCTCACCACACAAAAAAATATACCCTTGTGTTCTTTGAAGTCAACCCTTTCCCTAACTCCCAGGTCCTGGCAACCACTGATATATTTTCTGTCTCTAGAGTTTTGCTCTTTCCAGAATGTCATATAATGTAATTATATGCCATGTAGCCTTAGAAAATCTAAATCTTGCAGAAGTCATTTGAGATTCATTCATAGTTACGTGTACCAGTAGTTCATTTCTTCTTATTGTCAAGAGGGATTTCATTATACAGATACTAGAGGCCCAGTGCACGAAAATCATGCACTCAGGGTGGTGGGGGGAGGGAGAGTTCCTCAGCCCGGCCTGCGCACGCTCACAGTCCAGGAGCCCTCGGGGGATGTCTAACTGATGGGGAGCGGGCCTAAGCCATCAGTTGGACATCCTTAGCACTGCTGCGGAGGAGGGAGAGGCTCCCACCACTGTTGCTGTGCTCGCCAGCTGTGAGCCCGCCTTCTGGTTGAGCGGCACTCCCCTTGTGGGAGCACACTGATCACCAGGGGGCAGTTCCTGCATTGAGCCCCCTCATGGTCAGTGAGTGTCATAGCGACCGGTCGGTCTGCTGTTCAGTCGATTTGCATATTAGCCTTTTATTATATAGGATACCATAGCTTTTAAATCCAGTCATCAGCTAAAGGATATTTAGTTTATTTTCTTTTCAGGATCATTATGAATAAAGCAGCTATAAATATTCACACACAGGTTTTTGTGTGCACTTATGTCTTAGATTCTCTTGAGATTACTGGGTCATGCAGTTAGTGTATAAAGAAATTGCCAAACACTTTTCAGAGATTGAATAATTTTGTATTCCCACCTGCAGTATATGAGCTTTCCAGTTCTTCCACATTTTCAGCAGTACTTAGTATGGCCAGTTTTTCTTTATTTTTTTCTTTATTTTCTTTTATCTTACCCATTCCAATATGTGATGATTCCTCACATGACTTCACATGGTGATTTGCATGACCTCATACAATTTGTGGTGATTTATATAACCTCATCCTATTTGCCTATTTGATATTCATATAGCTCCTTTAATAAAGTGTTTATTCAAATATCTTGCTCATTTTAAAATTTGGGTTTCTTCCTTATTGTTGAATTTTGAGAGTTCTTTATATATATTTTTGCTTCAGATCCTTTATTAGATAAAGGAATATACTTTTTAATTTTTTGAATAATTTTTCCAAGGAAGTGGATGGCTTTTTAATTTTTCTAACAGGGCTTTTTATTCAAAGATCATACTTTAAACGTTTTTATATACTCCAGTTATCAGTTATCAATTTTTTTTCTTGTGGATCATGCTTTTTTGTACCTAACTAACTTTTGCCTAATTCAAGGTCACAAATTGTTCTCTGTTGTATTTGAGAAGCTTCATACTCTTAGATTTAAAACTATTGTATGGTTCATATTGTGTTAATTAGTATGATACAGGTCAAGGTTCTTATTTATTTTTTTACAAGTGAATATCCAGTTATTCCAGAATCATTTGACAATCAATTGACTGTATATGTGTAAGTCTATTTCTGAACAATCTATCCAGTTCTGTTCATATATGTGCTTATCCTAGATGACTGTAGCTATATAATATGTCTGAAAATCAGGTAGCATATGTCCTCCCAACCTTGTTCTTTTTCATAACTGTTTTAGTTATTCTGCTTCTTTGCCTTTCCATATAAAATTTCAAGTCATGTTGTTCATTTCTACAAAATAATATGTTATTTGGATCTATAGATTAATTTGAAGAGAATTAAGATCTTAACACTATTTAGTTTTCCAATCCATGGACAGGGTATATTTTCCAACTTATTTAAGTCTTATTTAATAACAGTTGTTTTCTAGTTTTTCAGACTCAGATCTCAGACATATTTCTTGAGCTTACAACTAAATATATAATGTTTTAGCTCCTATTATATTTGGTAAGTTTTTTTGAATTTTGATTCCCCAGTGTTTATTACTGGTATATTAAAAATACTATTGATTTTTCAGATTAAAAATTGACTTTTCAAAACTCTTATTAGTTCTAATACGTTATTTTTATATATTCTTTTGAATTTTCTATAAAGACAATAATTTCTCTTCTCTGAATAGAGATGATTTTATTTTTCTTTTCCAGTTTTTTTAAATTTATTTTTATTGAATTTTTTGGGATAACATTGGTTAATAAGATTATATAAGTTTCAGGTATACAATTCTACAATACATCATCTATATATTGTATTGTGTTCACCATACAAAGTCAAGTCACCTCTGCCATCATTCATCCCCACTTTATCCTCTTCTACCTCCCTCTATCCCCTCTTCCTTCTGGCAATCACTATACTGTTGTCTGTGTCCATGAGTCTTTCTTTTTTTCTTTTCTCAATCCCTTCACCCTTCTCACTCAGCCCCTAACCCCTACCCCGCTGACAGCCATCATTCTGTTCTCTGTATCCATGAGTCTGTCTCCTCCACTTTGTTACTTTGTTTTGTTCATTAGATTCCACATATAAGTGAAACCATATGGTGCTTGTCTTTCTCTGACTGGCTTATCACTTAGCATAATACTCTCCAGGCCCATCCACGCTGTCACAAAAGGTAAGATTTCCTTCTTTTTTACGTCTGGTAGTATTCCATTGTATAAATGTACCACAGCTTTTTTTATTCACTCATCTACTGATGGGCATTTGGGCTGCTTCCAAATCTTGGCTATTGTAAATAACACTGCAATGAACATAAGGGCACATATATCTTTCTAATCAGTGTTTTCAGATTCTTCAGATATATTCCCAGAAGTGGAATTTCTGGGTATTAAAACAGATCCATTTTTAACTTTTTGAGGTAACTTCATACTGCTTTCCACAGTGGCCGCACCAATTTGCATTCACACCAACAGTGCACTAGGGTTCCCTTTTCTCTGCATCCTCGAAAACACTGTTTTGTTGATTTATTGATGATAGTCATTCTGACAGGTGTGAGATGATAGCTCTTTGGGGTTTTAATTTGCATTTCCCTGATTAGTGATGTTTTGTACCATATTGTTTTGATTACCATGGCTTTGTAGTATAGTTTGACATCAGGTAGCATGATTCCTCCAACTTTGTTCTTCTTTCTCAAGATTGCTGTGTCTATTCAGGGTCTTTTGTGGTTCCATATAAATTTTTGGAGTATTTGTTTAAGTTCTCTGAAATACGCCATTGGTATCTTGATAATAATTGTGTTGAATCTATAGATTGCTTTGGATAGTATGGACATTTTAATTATGTTAATTCTTTCTATCCATGAACATGGTATATGCTTCCATTTATTTGTATCTTCTTCAATTTCTTTCTTCAGTGTTTTATAATTTTCCAAGCACAGATCTTTTACATCCTTGGTTAAATTTATCTCTAGGTATTTTTGAACCAATTTTAAATGGGATTGCATTCTTAGTTTTCCTTTCTGATAGTTTATTATTGTTGCATAAAAATGCAACTGATTTCTGGATATTTAGTTTGTATCCTGCTACTTTACTGAATTCATTTATCACCTCTAATAGTTTTTTGTGGAGTCTTTAGGATACTCTATATACAGTATCATATCATCTGCAAATGATGACAGTCTTACTTCTTCATTTCCAATTTGAATGCCTTTTATATCTTCCTCTTGTCTGATTGCTGTGGCTAGAACTTCCAGTACTATGTTGAAAGAAGGGTGAAAGCGTCATACATCCCTGTCTTATTCTCAGTCTTAAGGGGAAGATTGCTTTTAGTTTTGCCCATTGAGTGTGATGTTGGCTGTGGGTTTGTCATATATGGCCTTTATTATGTTGAGGTATGTTCCCTCTAATCCCACTATGCTGAGAGTTTTTATCATAAATGGGTGCTAGATTTTATCAAATGCTTTCTCTGCATCTATTAATATGTTCATGTGGTTTTTATCCTTCATTTTGTCTATGTGGTTTATCACATTTATTGATTTTCAGATGTTGTACCAACCTTGCATTCCTAGAATAAATCCCACTTGGTCATGGTGATGATCTTTTTAATGTATTGCTGGATGTGGTTTGCTAATATTTTGTTAATAATTTTAGCATCTATGTTCATCAGGGATATTGACCTATAATTTTCTTTCTTTGCCATGTCTTTATCTGTTTTTGTAATTAGGATAATGCTAGCCTCATAAAATGAGCTTTGGAGTCTTCCCTCCTCTTGAATTTTTGGAATAGTTTGAGAAGGATAGGTATTATTTCTTCTTTGAATGTTTGGTAAAATTCACCTGTGAAGCCATCAGGTCCAGGATTTTTGTTAGTTGGAGTTTTGGGGTGTTTTGTTTTTTGTTTTTGTGTTGTTGTTTTTTTTGTTACTGGTTCAATTTCTCTAGTTGTAATCCATCTATTCAGATTCTCTGATTTTTCCTGATTCTGTTTTGGAAGATTATCTATTTGTATATTTCTAGGAATTTATCCATTTCTTCAGATTGTCCAATTTCTTGGCATATATTTGTTCATAATATTTTTTTATAATCCTTTGTATTTCTTTGGTGTCAGTTATTACTTCTTTTTCATTTCTAATTTTATATAGTTGGGTCTTCTCTTTTTTTTCTTGATAAAGGTTTCTTGGTTAAAGGTTATCAATCTGGTTTATCATTTCAAAGAACTAACTCTTGTTTCATTGGACTTTTGTATTGTTTATTTTATACTTTATTTCATTTATTTCTGCTCTGATCTTTATTATTTCCTTCCTTATACTCACTTTTGGCTTTGTTTGTTGTTCTTTTTCAAGTTCTTTTAAGTGTAAACTTAGATTGTTTATTTGGTATTTTTCTTGGTTTTTGAGGTAGTCATGTTAGGACTGCTTTAACTGTGCCCAGAAATGTTGAGGTTGTTGTGTTCTCATTTTCATTTCTTTCAAGGTATCTTTTGATTTCTTCCTAAATCTCATGATTAATCCATTTATCCTTTAGTAACATGTTATTTAGCTTCCATGTCTTTGTGTGTTTTTTAGGGTTTTTTCTTCTGATTGATTTCTGCTTTCATACCATTATGGGCAGAGAAGATGCTTGATATGATTTAAATCTTCTTACATTTATTGAGAGGTTTTGTGTCCTAACATGTGGTCTATACCAGAAACTGTTCCACGTGCACTTGAAAAGAATGTATATTATGCTGCTTTGGAGTGAAGTACTGTGAAGATATCAATTAAATCCATCTGATCTAGTGTGTCATTTAAGGCCAACATTTCCTTGTTGACTTTCTGTCCATTGTTTGTCAATACTGTGTTAAAATACCCTACTATGATTGTGTTACTTTCAACCTCTCCTTTTATGTCATCAAGATTTGCTTTACATATTTAGGTGCTCCTACATTGGTGCATAAATATTCACAAGGGTTATATTCTCTTCTTGGATTTTCCCTATGTCATTATGTAGTGTTCTTCTTTGTCTCTTACTATAGCCTTTGTTTTAAAGTCTATTTTGTCAGATATAAGTATTGCTAACCTAGCAATAAGACCCAATACGTACTGTCTACAAGAGACCCAATTCAGAATGAAAGATACATACAGACTAAAAGTAAAGGGATGGAAAAAGATCTTTCATGAAAATAAATATCACCAAATAAGGGGAACAGGATTAGGTCTTTTTTTCTGAGGGTGTTTGGTGCTCCTGCATATCTTCAAACCTATTAATAGGGAGCAGACATCTCAGCAGAAACAATGGCCACTAAAATGTCTTTTTCTTCCTTCAGAAATTTCTGAAGGGCAATCAGGACTCTGGGTAGTGTTATGGGTTCTGTTCAAAAGCATTGGATGCTTTTATTCTCTCCTACCCTTCTGCTCTATGATTCTTTCTAAATTTCTTTTTTGAGGAAAAAAAAGATGAAAGTTTAGTTTACTCTGAGGCAGTTTCTCTTGTTGCAGCCATCAGCAATATAAGCTCTTTCCCCAGAAGGTTCTCATTGTTTGATGCCCTTCACTGTTTCTTAAAGGACCTTACTGAGGGATGGATGGCTCCAAACATCTCAGGGCTTTAGGTAATTTGACTTGTCTTTTTGTTAAATTTTCCATAAGACATGACATGAATTTGCATGAATGATAGCAATCTAGACAAAGATTATTTGGAAATTAGCATTAGGCTAAATCACTGGAGAACGTGGCCAACTTACTCCTGTTCCTTAATGAAATGAGGCACTGGCAACCTGAGTTCCTTAACATTTCGAGTTTTCATCCCTTGTCCTTTTTCCTTCTGTCTTTCCACTAATGTTTATGCAGCACTTGCTAGATGGATTTAGTATCTCATTTAATCCTGACTGCAAGCCCTGCTAGGTAGCTCTCATCTCTTCTTTTATTGATGAAGCAAAGGAGACTCAGAGGGGACAATTGGCTCACCTAACGTCACACAGCGGTAAGTAGCAGAGGTGGCATCAGAGCCCAGACCCATCGGTCTCTCCAGCTTGTGCCCTTCGCAGCATATCAATATTTCCCACAGGATTTTCTAAGGTTTCTCCACAAAATGTTACTGTTTCATAAGATATTAATATGTTTTTAAATGAAAGATTTAATATTCAAAGCAACGTTCAATTCCAGAGCCCAAGCCTGAGGCCACTAACACATCCTGTTCTCTAGAGACGTGTGGATGTGTGGAGATGTAATAGGCTAAAAGGATGAGAATTTCACCAAACAAATCAGCATCATTTTTTCCTAAGCTTCATTTTGATATTTACTGAACTCAGTTAAGCCAGCTCCCATAATTTCTGGAAGAATGGCAGTATCTGTAAATAGACAACTAACTGCTCATTTTTCTGAAATGTTTTATATGTTGTGTTAGTAAACTGTGAAGAATTATCTTCCAAGAAAATAAATCACAGATATTGACAGTAGGTATTCCTGTAAGTTATGCAAAACCAGGACTTTCTCCTCTTCTTTCCCCCCGTACACCATGGAAGTTTTCTAAACATATGAATCCTGACGACACTTGCTGCCCCTCGGGATTCACTTCAAGCTTCCCCTCTTAGGAAGACAAACCCAGCAGAATTGCACAGGAACCTTGAGAGCCAAGCTCTTCACCAACTCCTGAGGGTCTAAAAACCTGAATCAAAAAGAAATAGGTATTCAGCTGCCCTTTGAGCTCTCCACTTCAGTGTGTTTTGAGAAAGCTCTATGGGGAAGGGGTGGGAGGCCTTTGGAATATCTATTCTACGGGGCTTGGAGCAGGAGAGCTACGAGAGTTTGAGAAGTTGGTGGGGAGTAGGTGCCAGCACGTGACTTCTCAGCCAACTCTTTGTATGTGGATGTATTATTTGAGAACTTTTTCCCCTTTATTTCCTTTTAAATGTCACCATGAATGAAAGGTTTATTATATACAATGCAATGTGAGGATAGAGTGCAATTCAGGGGGGCAGTCCTCAGATTTCTTTGTTTCCTACCAATTTTGCTGTGAGCAAAGTAAAGTCTTCATCGAATTTCGAGGCTTTAAAGACTGAAGAGGAATTTTATTTTAAGCAGGCTGCAATGGCCTTAGATCCCTCCCCCCTGCTGTTTGAACATGCACTGCTTTGTATTAATTAATACTTCCTGCATGTTGGCAGCACCGAGAGAACGCTTCTGGAAATAAAATACAATCCAAAATGTGGCTGCAGTAGACTGAGACTTGCCATGCTGGGGATTGGGCCCCCAGGGAAGCTGGCATCTTCATTAGAGAGGCTCGTTAGAGCTAAGGGCTGGCCACAAACCTAATCCCTGGAGGGAAGAGAAAAGCTAACACACTTTCTCTCATTCCCACAATTCAGAACAAAGGGTCCGAGTCAGTCCCCGATGATCTGTGCTCGTGAGGAATGGGGACAGGACAGATAAGCCGGACCCAGCATCCTCGGTTTCAGTGAGTAGTTTTCACTTTGCCCTATGACAGGCCTCTCACTGAACTACTTCCATGTCGTAAAGGGCCCCCTTTACTTTTTGAGAGAGGAAGTCCACCGTTAGCAGAATACCAGCTTGGGCATAGGATGAGGAAAAGGACTCCAATTTAAATCTTTGGAGAGGGGCAGGTGGAAAAGAGAGGTCCCCTGTTCTTTGGGGTGCTGGACGGGTCCAAGGCAAGTGTATATTTGTTTTATGTATATAAAATATCTATGCATTTTATTAATGTACATTTTTGTACTCACATTTCGTTGTCTATAAAGATGCTTATTGAAGGGTTTGTCTTTCTTTATGAAAAGCAAACACTGAGAAGGCAAGTAAGAGAATAATGCAAATGTAATGATTAAATTATAGAGGCAATCAGATTTTCAGAGGCCACTTGGAGACAGAGCTGTGCTTAACTCAGGGATTGCCATGAGCTAGGCGTGAGTGTGGGGTCAGGAACATGACCCAGCCTGGAGAGGGGCTTACTGAGGAATGCACTCTGGGGCAGGTGTAATAGCTACTGGAGAGATGGGATGAAACACCACAGCCTTTAGAGCTCCAAAAACTAGGCTGGTAGGATCAGAGAGCTTGTGTCCTACCATTGGTTCAACTGCTAATAAAATATAATATTCACTGAGTGCTTATGTGTTATGGCCAACTATTATCTCATACGCTCTATATGTATTAACGCATTATACCTTCCCAAGACTCCTATGAAGTTGGTGCTACTAACACCCCTTTTCACAGGTGAGGACATAAAGGCCAGAGAGGTTAGTTGGAGCCCCAAGAACACACGGCTGGGAAGTGGAGGTCGGTCACACTCCCAAACTAAAGCTTTTCCTGTAACCACAACACCACGGCTGCCTGTTGGAGCGATGGGTGAGAAAATGGACCGCAGTGCCTAGGAGGTGGACAAGCAGGAGAAGGGAGCTCCCCAATTTTTTAGGAGTGCTGGGTGAGTTTCCAGGAAGGGGCGTGGGCATAGAAGACAGGACAAGGTGTAAACCCAGCACACACAAAGGGCTGTGGATCTTGAAAACAAGGCAGAATGCCAAAGCCAACAGGAGAGGCAAATACAGCCATGAGGCATTAGGCTCCATTGCCTGCCCAACACACGGTTCCGAGTTCCAGTCCCTTCTAACATTGGGTTTGTTCTGAGAGGTTCACTGAGATTGAGCTAGTAGATGAGGTGGGGGCCGGGGTCAAGTGACTTTGCTAGAAGGCTGCAGAACCTGGAACCAGGCAGGACCTGCCCACCAGAAAGTGTGTGTAGAGGATTCCATCCTGATTCCATCAAATACCTCAGGGTTTCAGTTGTACCGCATGTCCCTGCTTGCCCCATTTATCTTTCCCGTGTGTGCTCCGGACCCCTGGAACTGAAGCATGCTGCCTATATATAGTAAGAATGCTCTCAGTCATTTTTCTTTACTTGTACCTATCCTTTTCCAAAAAGGGATACAATGTGGTGTTTTATTAATTGTGTCCATATAATTTCTAATTTTAAGCACAAAAATAATTGCAGGCAGCAAAAATCCTTGCCCTTATTTCATGTTAGGCTATTTTTAATCAACATTTTGTAACTGATATAGAATATAAAACCTAGCATCAGGGCCATAAAACACATGGTCTTTATATGCTAAGAAATTACCAGGAAATTATTTGGATTTGGAGAGGAAAAAATAGTAGGATGTAATAAAATGACTTGGGGAAAGTATGGGAAATTAATCTTTTAAAAAATCTTTTATAATGGTCATTGTGCTATAATACAGTTCAAATTTAATGTTTTTATTCTTCTTTTATAGTATGGGTTATTTTATGGCATGAGTTTTCCATTATTAAATGTAATATTCCAGTTAACAACTTAGGTAATGTCAATATATATTAAAATGTTTGAGACTCATAACTTTCAAGGACAAGAATTATTTAACTTTCTGTTTATTAATTTGGTATTCATTGGGAGGAAATTTTGAAAACCTTTCTTTTTTTGTTTGCCTAGTGTTATTTTCTCCTCAAGAACAGAAATGGAATCCAAACGGACATTGAAAAACTAGAGAATAGTACCATGAAAACAGGATGACTCTTGGTGAGAAGAAGGACACAATAATACATAAAGGGCCCAAAAGCTCACACCACAAGAGAAATGACTGGGCAGAAACCTCAGGAAAAGGCTGGGCCGTCACAGGAGACCTGCAGCCTGATGAGTCAGCAAGGCCTTTGCAAAACATGTTCATCTATACAGGCCTGGGAAGTACTG
Source organism: Myotis lucifugus (assembly GCF_000147115.1). Taxonomy (NCBI): domain Eukaryota; kingdom Metazoa; phylum Chordata; class Mammalia; order Chiroptera; family Vespertilionidae; genus Myotis; species Myotis lucifugus. The sequence continues at coordinate 70,974 of NW_005871438.1, read as the reverse complement.
GTGGGCGCGTGACATGTCGAAGCCCGGAATTACTTTTTCCTCTCTCCGAAGTCCCTGCTGGAGGTACTGACATAAACTTTGGTGGCCTACTAACCTCTGCATGTTGTTTTCACTGCAGACACTCTTCAAATGAGGAGAGGCACTGAATTGGAAGGGACACGCAGAAGCTGCTCCAGCTAGAATTCTGGGATGGGAGCACTTCTGACGTCCCTCAGGGCCTGTGTTTAAGAGAGCTAAGAGATGAAATGTATTATGTTATCTCTCCTCCTCCTATTAAGATAATTTTTAAGATAGAAATAGGTTTTTCCCTTATTCTGCTGCTTTCTGAGACGAAGTCACTCAGGAAGATACTAGTTATGCCTCTATTGATCAGTTCTTTAAATTACTTTTGACTCTTGTTGAATTGTAGAAAGGGAAATACTTAACTATGAAAGAAACATATCCTAGCTTTATTGCTTTATTTAAAGCAAAATCCGCTCACTTTTAATGCAAATCAATTTGGACCAGCAATCAGGGATAAAATTTTAGATGTTTTTAGGTAGTGTTTTTATAAGAATTGGAATTGTTAGTAATGATAGATGAATGAGTATATCTTCATTTGAAAACCATTATGTAATTCAGTTTGTTTCTTTTATTGGATAAATTTAAACACATTTCAAATTGATTGATGATTTTTCTGCCAGCCCCATTGTTAGGCTAATAACTACATACAGAACACATATACTAGAATAAATTATGCCTAATATTGCTTGCACACATTCTTAAATTAAGATCTCTCTTTACTATAATAGTACTATGCATGGTTCTTTTAGTTACATTAGATTTACTCATATAATATAACTAGGGGCCCAGTGCACGAAATTTGTGCAGTGGGGGGGGGAGGGGTCCCTCAACCCAGCCTGTCCCCTCTCACATACTGGGAGCCCTCAGGGGATGTCCTACTGACGGCTTAGGCCCGCTCCCTGCTCCCTTTGGGGAGCGGGCCTAAGCTGCAGTCTGGCCTCCATTTGTGGGAGGTGACCGGGCTGATCAGGGGAAGGCACCAGCCCCATCACCCCGCTGCTGCAGCCACTGCCAGTCACTGCAGCCACCAAGGTTTTTTCATCAACATGGACTCCAGTCCCTTCACCATGAAAAAATGACAACTTTCTTTAGGCATTTTCAAGATGTGTCTTTCATAGGATATGACATTTTTATTATTTTTTTTTTTTTATCCTCACCTGAGGATATGTTTCCATTGTTTTTTAGAGAATGTGGAAGAGAAAGGGAAAGACAGAGAAAAACATCAAAGTGAGAGGAACACTTTGATTGGTTGCCTCCTGCATGAGCCCTGACCTGGGCCCCGGCCAGGAAGGAGCCTGCAACCTAGGCACATGCCCTTGGTCAGAATTGAACCCAGACCCAGCGGTGGGCAGGCCGAGGCATTATCCACTGAGCCAAACAGGCTAGGGCAGGATATGACATTTCTTAGTCTTCCAGCAGTGGACCTCGTTTTTTTCGCCAGGAGTGTGGTGAAAAACCCTAGATCACCTTTTTGGATTCTTATTACCCAAGTTACTAAGAATATTACCAGTGGCATACAGGGAACTTAGCCAATGAGCATCAGAAAAGGTGTTTCCTCTGTAGTTCACACCGCCCAGGACTGACACCTCGGCCAGAGGCGTGATGCTCATTACCCTCCGATCACGGGATCGGCCCCTTGCCCAGGCCTGATGCCTCGGCCAGAGACATTGACCCCCATCACCCTCCGATCGCTGGCCCCTCGCCCAGGCCTGACATCTCTGGCCGAGGTGTCAGGCCTGAGCAGGGGACCACCA
>NW_005871438.1:33481-68358 GCF_000147115.1 Myotis lucifugus | reverse complement strand
AAGCATTTTCACACAGTAATTGATGAATGAATACTATTATTCATTCATATTATAAATCATATCTTCTACACTAATAAAAGAGAAACATTCAAATTAGTGTCACTCCGCTATGCTCACCAGCCAATCGGATGAGTATGCAAATTAACCCAACAAAGATGGCAGTTAATTTGCATACATAGGCGCCCAGTGGCCTGGGTCCCGGGAACATCATCAGCACCCAGGTCACTCCGAGGTAGGCCCTGTGTGGGCCCTGAGCAGCGTAGGAAGGGCCTGAGCCAGGGGGCTCCTGGTCAGGGGCGGAGCAGCCATCGAAGCTGCGGGGGGGCCCCTGCCCAAGCCTAAAGCCTCAGCCAGAGGCCTCAGGCCGGGGTGGGGGGCAGAGCGGGCGATCGGGGGGACATGGGGGGCCCCCTGCCCAGGCCTGACACCTCGGCCAGAGACGTCAGGCCTGGGCAAAGGGGCCCCGCAATCGGAGGGGGGATGGGGGGTCGAACGTCCTCGGGCCGAGGTATCAGGCCCTGGGGCAGGGGGCCCGATCCCCGTGATCGGAGGGAAATGGGGCGTACCCCCCTTTGGTTGAAGGGGGCAAGGCCTGGGCGGGTGTAAAATATAAAAGAAAAACCCTTTTTCTGATTCCCCTTTGGCAAACCCCCCCTGTATGCCCCTGGACTGGTATATCTAGTACTTGAGTAATAAGAATCCAAAAAGTGATCTAGGGTTTTCACCACACTCCTGCGAAAAAAACGAGGTCTGCTGCTGGAAGACTAAGAAATGTCATATCCTGCCCTAGCCTGTTTGGCTCAGTGGATAATGCCTCGGCCTGCCCACGCTGGGTCTGGGTTCAATTCTGACCAAGGGCATGTGCCTAGGTTGTAGGCTCCTTCCTGGCCGGGGCCCAGGTCAGGGCTCATGCAGGAGGCAACCAATCAAAGTGTTCCTCTCACTTTGATGTTTCTCTCTGTCTTTCCCTTTCTCTTCCACATTCTCTAAAAACAATGGAAACATATCCTCAGGTGAGGATAAAAAAAAAAAAAAAAATGTCATATCCTATGAAAGACACATCTTGAAAATGCCTAAAGAAAGTTGTCATTTTTTCATGGTGAAGGGACTGGAGTCCGTGTTGATGAAAAAACCTTGGTGGCTGCAGTGACTGGCAGTGGCTGCAGCAGCGGGGTGATGGGGCTGGTGCCTTCCCCTGATCAGCCCGGTCACCTCCCACAAATGGAGGCCAGACTGCAGCTTAGGCCCGCTCCCCAAGGGGAGCAGGGAGCGGGCCTAAGCCGTCAGTAGGACATCCCCTGAGGGCTCCCAGTATGTGAGAGGGGACAGGCTGGGCTGAGGGACACCCCCCCCCCACTGCACAAATTTCATGCACCAGGCCCCTAGTATCTATATAAAAATGACAGATTAATCACACATATTTGACTTTGATTCTCCACTAAAATGACATTATATATATATATATAGATGAAACCTCAAATGAAAAACTGAACAGGAGAGGAAATAACAGTGCCAGAGGCATGGAGGTGAGTAGGATCCAAGTGCCTGCAATCAGGGACACCAGGAGCAAGTGAAGCAGGGCCTTGAGAGACTCAGTACTCCAGAGCAGTCAGGCACAGCAGATAGTGGGCTGATGTCTGGACAGACCATTGGACTTCTGGTCCCCTGACCCCAACTCCATTGTTTGAAGACAGCAGACTGCTCTCCTCCCTTCTCAACTAGCCCTCATCTCCCCGCTTCCACTGTTGCAGGAAAATCGAGATTTATTTTTCAGAAAAATTTAGCCTAAGAGATGCCAAAAGCGTGGATACCAAGTACAGCAGAGGCCTGGGAGAATTGAGTTAAACTTACTGAATAAGATTCTGGGAGCATCAGCCCTTCCTTAGCAGCCCAGGCATATGACCCCCCACCCTAATCCCCACCCATGAGGTTTGAGAGTGAATGTTCTTCTTTGAAGAAACTGAATGGTCCTGAAGAAAAGACCTCCACATAGTATTGCCCCACTGAAAACGACATCACTCCCAGGGAAACCTCTGCAAATCCATCTGTAATCACTCTCTGCCCTCAATGGACACATAATTCTTTCCAATCAGCTTTCTGTCTTTTAAATAAAAAAGGACAACTAAGAAAGACAGTCTCTCACCTGGATGAGATAGACCACACAAAACAGAACAAAATAAAAACAAAAACCATATAAAGTTAACTCCAAGAAAATAGAGATAAAGCAGGGAGCAGAAAACTTCAAAATATTTTTTTTTAATAATATTAAACATAAGAGACAAAATAAGAGTAAGACTCTGTAACAAAAAGAGATGAGTAAGAGGAGAAGGAAATTTCTTGGATGTCAAAAATATGTGCACTGTATCAGATGCTCTTGCCTGCTTATTTAATAACTAGAGGCCCGGTGCACACAATTCGTGCACTGGGAGGGTGGGGGGCAGGGGGGAAATCCCTCAGCCTGGCCTGCACACTCTCGCAATCTGGGACCCCTCACTCCTTACCGCCCGCCTGCTCGCTGCTCCTTACCGCTTGGATCACTGCTTCTTAGCGCTCCTGCCACCACTGCTGCGCTTGCCAGCCGTGAGTCCGGCTACTGGCTAAGCGGTGCTCCCCCTGTGGGAGTGTCTGTCCCCTGGTGGTCAGTGCGCATCATAGTGACTGGTCATTCTGGTCATTCTGGTCATTCTGCCATAACAGTCACTTAGGCTTTTATTATATAGATCATCTCTACTCCTGACCATAGCTTTTCTGCCTTCCATTGTTGAGGCTGCTGATGCCAACAACTCAATTTCCCAGCCTCCCTTGTACTTAAGATTTGGGCATTTGACACAGTACAGGGAAGCCCACTGTGCTATCTTCCCAAAAAGAATGGGAAGAAATCTCTCTTGTTATAGCAAGATGCTGTTTTGTTGTAAAATTACTTGTGGAACTGTGGCAATTTGGGGACCATGGGAAGGCAAGTATGAGGACTCAGCTAATTACTGAGGATGGCAGAGAGGAAAAGGGATTGAGTCTGGTCCTCGCTGGCACCGCTGAGCTCAGGAGCTTACTCTGATCTATGGGGCAATGGGGAGATGTGAATATATAGCAGTCAGACCATAAAAGCCTAAAGTTTAGGTGGAGAAGACATGAAGACTTGTCAGGAAATAGGAGATGATGATATTGGGGGTTCTCTGAGCACAAAATCGCCATCGTGCAGTCATTCAAAGAGTTATACTATGGCTCAGGCTCTGATCTAGGTGCTAGTGAGACAGCAGTGAACAAAACAAATTCCTTGCCATTCTGGAGCTTACATTCTTGGTAACCCAGACAGGAAATTGAAAATAAAACAAAAACAAGAAATATGAAATGTGTCAAATAGTGAAAAGTACTGTAGAGAAAAATAAAGTTGGGTTTAAGAGATAAGGTAGGCTAAAGGGGGTTGTAGGTCCAGTGGTCAGGGAAGGTGGTCTCTAACTGGGAGTTGTTTGAAGCAGAGATTTAAAAGTGCCAGGGGGGGGGGGGGGGGGGCATGGAGACAAGGGAAGTGAGTTCCAGGCAGAGGAAACAGTAAGGACAGTGGCCTTTAAGTGAGAATGTGCTTGGTACACCTGAAGATAAGCAAAGCAGGCCAGCGAAGAGTAAATGAGGGGAGATTAACAGCAGATATAGTCAGAGAAGTAATAAGGAATGGAACCATGTTAAACCTGGAAGGCAATTGTGTGGACTTTTACTTTGAAGAAGTGGGAAGACTTTGTTGGGCTTTGTACAGAGTGACACGATCTTACTAAAGTTCTAAAAAACAAGTCTGTCTGCTGTGTTGAGAATGGAATGAACAGGGTAAAGGTTGCAGGAGGGACATTTGGAAGGTCATTGCTGTAATCACAGTAGGAGATAATAGCTTGAGCCAGGACGGTTACAGAGCAGGTGGTGAGAAGTATTTGGATTCTGTACGTGTATTAGAGCAAAGCCAGAACCATTAGCCAGATTTGCTAATAGATTTGATGTCAAGAATGACTCCAAGGCTTTGAGCCTGAGCAAAAAAGTAGGAACTGAGTTGCCATTTACTGAAATGAGGAAGAGTGCTAAAAGAGGAGGTTTGGAACGGGAAACCAGAGTGTATATTTAACTTTGTAAGAAACTTTATAAGTTTAGTTTTGCAATATCTTTCCTCTTGAACATCCAAGATGAGCAGGCGGTTGCATAGACCAATCTGGAATTCAGGGAGAGATTGAGGATGAGATATTACAGCAGGTCCTCAAATAACATCACTTTGTTATAATGTTAATGAGATTTTTTTAAAAAAGAAGAAGAACCTGTTTCTGGCCAGAGCCACTGTCTGTGTGGAGTTTCCAAGTTCTCTCCATATCTGTGTGGGTTTTCTTTGGGTTCTCAGTCTCCTCCCACATCCCAGAGATGTGCAGTTAGGTGAATTGTCGTGTATAAATTATCCCGGTCTGAGTGAGTGTGGGTGTGTGTGAGTGTGCCCTGTGATGGAAGGGTGTCCTGTCCAGAGTTGCCAGGATAGATTCTGGCCACCTGTGAATAAGAGGTGAATAAAAGGGAATGGGAATAAGAGGATTAGAAAATAATTAGCTTACTTGTTTTTTATTAATCTTTCTTAAATGTATATAGAGCTCACATTTATTTCAATGTTTAATATTAAAAGCTTTTTGGGGTTTTATTTAGAAGTTTAGTGATGATTTTTGTGACAAAAATAATGCCATGGGAATTTAACTCTTGCTTATATCAATTAGTCTATGGTAAAACTGGTGTACATAATTTTGCTTAAAATTGCCATTTCCAAGAACCTATCAAGGATGTTAAGTGATAGAAAGTGGAGTACAACATTGAAAATGACTCCTTGCTGGGAATGCAGACTGGTGCAGCCAGTATTGAGTTACCCCCAAAATTAAAAATTGAACTGCCTTATGACCCAATGATTCCACTTCAGGGAATTTATCTGAAAAACCCTGAAATACTAATTCAAAAGAATATATGCTGCCCTACGTTCATTACAGCATTATTTACAATAGCCAAGATTTGGAAGCAGCCCAAGTGCCCATCAGGAGATGAGTGCTACATTTTCACAAAGGAATACTACTCAGCCATAACAAGGAAGGAAATCTTACCTTTTGTGACAGCATGGGTGGACCTGGAAAATATTATGCTAAGTGAAATAAGCCAGGCAGAAAAAGACAAATACCATATGATTTTACTTATGCCTGGAATCTAAACTAACAAAACAAAACAAAATAGAAACATACTCATAGCTGTCAGAGGAGAGAGAGTAGAGATACCGGGTGAAAAGGGTAAAGAGATTAAGCAAAATAAATAAATAAATAACACCTAAGAGACAAACAAGAATATGGTCATTGCCAGAGGGAAATAGGAGTGGGAGAGGCAGGAGAGAGTAAAGGGGAGATAAATGATGATGGAAAGAGACATGACTTGGGGTAGTGAACACACAATACAATATACACGATGTATTATAGAATTGTACACCTGAAACCTATATAATTTTATTAACCAATGAAACCCCAATAAATTCAATAAAGAAAATGACTCCTTGCCCAGGAGGTGTGTTCAATTCTAACAGTGCCTCTAGGAGTATGGAAGCCAAGTGCGGGAAGGGATCATTAAAAGGAAAATGAGAAGCTCTGGTTTTACCATTTCAGTTGAATGGGTATGTTCTTTGCAGCTGGCATTTACTTGGAAGCATGATAAAGGAAGCTCTATGATCCATTTCCCTGTCCAAGTTTCAGAGGTCTATGAAAAGGCAAAATAATAAAAAGAATTTGGAAGCCATAAGCACAAACTTTAGAATAAAAATACATCAGGTACAAATTCCAACATTATATACTAACTAGAGGCCCGATGCACAAAATTCGTGCAAGGGGCTTGGCCCTCCCAGTCCCGGCTTCATCGGGAAGGTTGTCTAGAAGGACTTCTGGAAGGTTGTTCAGCTGTCTGGTCTAATTAACATATTAGGCTTTTATTACTATAGATTTTGATACCAAGTAAATGAACCATTTTGAATCTTAATGTTTTCCTCTGTAAAATAAGGCTAAGCATGCCTATCTCATGAGAAGATTTTATGAGTCATAAATTAGATGACATATGGAAGGCCACTAGTACAGAACTATGTAAATAGATGATCAATAAATACAACTACTACTATTATCATTATTATTAGATCCTTGTTAGGCCTGAGGTAGAGGCCACTCACTGTGATGTGGCAAAGATGAACTATTTCTTGACAAGAACAAAATTCTTTGAAAGGCATTTATTATGGCCTCGACCTTATAAGAAGCAGAGCAGGGCTTAAGGCCATTTTTCTTGATATATTTCAAAACAAATTGCACTGACTTCTCTTCAACTCTGCTCTTAAACCAGATCGTAGCATGTGTAAGGTTAAGATAATACCACCCCCCTCAGATGCTGAGTGCAGAGAAGAGAACACCTTGCTGCCTAAGAATGCTGCCAGGACAAGAAGTTCACCTTGGTGAGGCACTGCATGGCCCTCAGCTCACCTCATCCTGTGTTTTTGTTCCAACCCTTATGTATTTTTACTTTAGAACACTATGTATACAAGGGTGTTGGTTTTGTTCTCACTGGCTCACAAAATAGAAAGCAGATAGCAAATGCCTAAGGAATAATTTTTGGAAAGCACACCATGACTTTCTTTTTATTTTCACAGTAACTCAGACCACTATTTCCATTGGAATATTTCTAATGGAAATAGTCACATTCTTCACACTTGAATAAAATATTTGGAAATTTGGCAAATGGGTTCTATGTCCTAAAACAATGTTTACTTGTAGCTATTATTAACTTTATTTTCTTATTTGAATATATAATTTTGAGTCCTGGGTCTGTGACTAATTTTTTCTAGCTGACCTGACTGAAACTTTAGGCATGAAGCACTTTAGCCAAGAGATTCATAGGACAGTGTTAGTTTTGGATTTCATTATGTATTATAGTTTGTGGTCATTCAATTTATCAACATGAAAAAAAATTCCAACAAAATGGATATTCCCATAAGTCAAGTAATTGCCCCAGAGGGAAAATAAAATTGTATTAGTTCCCAAATTCAAAAAACCTCCTGACCCTATTTAAAATAACCATGGAAATACTCTTTCTCCACATGTGACTCAAAGGTTGGTTTGTGCATCTCAAATGCACAGTTGCTATGTTTCCTAATCTGCATTCTAGTTCCTGTATTGGAGGTAAATAGATTTTGAAAACTGCTTTAAAAACATTGCCCTCGTGGCCTTACCCTTATTAGCATATAACTATATTCTGAATGAAAACACATCCTAAGAGGGGCATTGAAAATCATTTAGGGTCACTTCTGCCAGAAATAATAGTTCCTAAACCCTCGAAGGAGATGTATTAGCCCAGCGGTTCTCAACCTGTGGGTTGCGACCCCTTTGGTGGTCGAACGACCCTTTCACAGGGGTCGCCTAAGACTATCCTGCATATCAGATATTTACATTACGATTCATAACAGTAGCAACATTACAGTTATGAAGTAGCAACGAAAATAATTTTATGGTTGTGTCACAACATGAGGAACTGTATTTAAAGGGCCAGAAGGTTGAGAACCACTGTTAGCCTGTCTTGAATCTAACCCAGCCGTGGGCAAACTATGGCCCGCGGGCCGGATCCGGCCCATTTGAAATGAATAAGACTATCCTGCATATCAGATATTTACATTATGATTCATAACAGTAGCAACATTACAGTTATGAAGTAGCAACGAAAATAATTTTATGGTTGTGTCACAACATGAGGAACTGTATTTAAAGGGCCAGAAGGTTGAGAACCACTGTTAGCCTACCCCTGATCTAACCTCTTTGTTTTGAAGATTGTACCAATTTTACTTAACCAATTCTCTGGGCATAAAGAATTGTCAGTTTGGGCCTGAAATATGTTAACATATTTGGAGACATGAGAATAAGCATGTCAATGATACCACCCAACAGGGAACTTTATTACAATTAAAAACTGCATTATGAATCGTCTTATAAACCAAACATGTGCACATGTTACTTAAAGGGCCAAGCTAAAAGGAACAGAAAGATTGGCAATTCCCTGATAGCATTACATCCCCATCTCTTTGCCAATCTACTTTTGAACCAATAAAAGGAAGCCAACGATAGTGTTACCCTTTTTCATCTTAGAGTTTTACCTGGTGGCTCTGCCATGGAAGCTGAGCAGCCCTAGAAAAGTTAGTGTTTTCTCCATAAAGTGGCTGAAATTTAATAGCAAATGGTATTAGAACTCCTAGATGCCAAACTTGAAATGTTTATATTTGATTTAGTAAAAATATTTTATTTTACTGCATAATCTGAGTTCAAAATATAGAAATGGCATTTTCTCTGTTTTTACTATAACTGTCTATAGCTTTTTATTTAGTAAAAGGAAACCTTTCAAAGATTTTGAATAGAAAAGTGGCATGATCTGATTTATGGTTTAAGAGGATTACTTAGGATGCTGTGTTTGGAACAGAATGAAGGGGCAAGGACAGAACGTGGAGACCAGTTCAGTGGTCACTACAGTAACTCTGGTGAGAGGTGATGGAGCAGTGTGGCAGTTGTGGAAGTGTTGAGGAGTGTCAGATTCTGAGTACATTTTAAGGTAGAATCAGGAGGAAAATGCGAATGGAAACAGAATGATAGTTGGGACTTAGATACCAATTCAAAGAAAATCTTTGTAAAACACATATGCTAAAGATTTTATATTTAGGCATAAGGAATTCTTATAATCCATTAATAAGTTATTCATAATAACTCAAACTAGAAACAGGGATAATCAAACTGGGATACATCCATGAGAATACTACTCAGCAATAAAAAGGAATAAATTACTTGTAAGGAATAATATAACAACATGGATGAATTTCAAATGCATTATGCTAAGTAAGAGCCAAGCTTGAAAAAGTACATACTATATAATTCCACATAACTGAAATTCTAGAAAAAAAACAAAGCTATCATAACAAAAAACAGATCAATGTTTGTTAGAGGCTGTAGGCAGAGGGGAAGGTGATAGAAGTATTCTATATCATGATTGTAGAAATGGACACATGACTGTATATATTTGTCAAAATTCATTGAATTATCAGTTCAAAATATCTATAATAATAAAAGCGTAAAGTGCTAATTAGACCGGACGTCCTTCCGGACGACCTTCTGGACGAAGCTGCGATGGTGGGGGCCAAGGCAGAGGCGGCCGCCACGGTGGTGGGGGCCGAGCCTCTTGCATGAATTTCATGCATCGGGCCTCTAGTGTATATATAAATTAAAACTCAAAAGAGCTGAGTATTTGAAAAGTAGTGTTTAATATTACTGCTTTATTTTTTTGAGGTTAGAACATATTAATCATTTGGGATTTGATAAATAAATGCACAGCTATACAGCGCATAAGAAATCTTGGGGGGAAAAACACTTAACCCTCCAGGCAGATCTTTTCAGCTATAAACTGGAGACCATAGTTCTTTATTTAGTAATTTTTAATATCTGAAAAGTCAGATCTAATAACTATTTTTGTAAATTGTATTGAATCTTAATTGTCTCAAGTTCAGTTTTTATTTCATGGAAGCCCATGGTGATTCATTTTGTAAAGTATTCTTTTACAGTGAAATAAATGGGATTGAATTATTTTGTAGACTTGTATTCTTGAATACAGTATTTTTTTAAGCTTGGTGATCTATAATTACATATTCCTGAGGGGAGAAAAATGGTTATTCTCATATTGACAACCAGGAATTCTAGGTTTTTATTTAATTCACATCTACCAAACATTGGTTATGGTATTTACTGTGATCATTCATTATATTTTTATGTACATTATCTTAATCTTCCACAGAATGAGATAAAAATCTTTGAGTTGTCGAATGACTTCCTCATCGTCCTCTAGTTTGTAACTTGTAAAACCAGAATTAAATCTTAGGTATTCTGGCTTTATGCTCTTTCCTCAACCAAAGCTGTCTTATTCCCCTGGTAAGTTGTGAAGATAATAGTTGTCCTTAGTTTGCTGAAACTCCAGCTCTACCATTGTTCAGCTCATTGGACAAATGTATGCATTTTATTGGAGTATGTCTACATGGAAACCCAGCATGTTAGTAAGGTCTGGCCGTGGGCACTGGGGAAGGCCCTCGCACTGCTAAGTTAGCCCCCAATCAAATTTCACAGAGGTACTAGGGCTGCTTAGACTTTCAGTAGGAGACAAGATGAAAGCGGATAGCATTTTTTAATAATGAAGGTACAATACAGAATGAAAGCATTTGAAATCTAAATCTAGTGTCAGATATAGCCTATTAGTCTTTCACTATTAGGAAAAAAATGATATTTTTTCCTCTGCAAAGCTATAAACATTAAGAATAAATACATGTAATATTTTAAAATCCATCCATTCCATTGATACTTGTAGACAGTTCTGCTAGACTCTGTGAATTCAGGAAAACATAAGCCATACACAATCCCTGTCCGTAAGGGCCTGTAGCTGAGTCAGGGAAACAGATGTGCAAACAAATGAATGCTGAACAGTGAGACAATGGGTAATGGATATTTTTATAATAAAAAGACAGCTTGCATCCCAAGTACTTATTAATGGTTCTGCAATATTGTGTTCTAATCTTTAAGGTAGATATTCTTATCTCCATTTTAAAAATGAGATGAACCAGGTCGATGTGGCTCAGTTGTTGACCTATGAACCAAGAGCTCACAGTTCAATTTCCGGTCAAGGCACATGCCCAGGTTGGAGACTCAATTCCCAGTAAAGGGAGTGCAAGAGGCAACTGATCAATGATTCTCTCTCATCATTGTTTCTATCTCTCTCTCCCTCTCCTTTCCTCTCTGAAATCAATCTATATATATAAAAGTGTAATATGCAAATCGACCAGACGGTGGAATGACTGGTTGGCTATGACACGCACTGACCACCAGGGGACAGACGCTCGATGCAGGAGCTGCCCTCAGCCCGCAGGCCCCGATCGCCCAAGCAGGGCCTGCCAGGCAGGCTCCAATCACCCAATGGGGAACAGGGAACCAGGGGTGGGTGGCAGCAGCTGTGGTTGGTGCTGGGGTCCAGATCACGCCGCCGGTCTCCCCACCACACAGAGGGCAACTGGTGGCTGCGGTGGGGGACGGAGCTGGCAAGTGCGCAGAACGGCCACCTCTCTGTCCCTCCCCCCAGCCAACAGGCTCTGATCGCCCAAAGAGGAACCAGGAACCGGGGGGTGGGTGGCAGCGTACACCGCCGGTTGCCCCACACACAGAGGGCGACTGGTGGTGGCGGGGGGCGGGGCCAGCTGCTGGCAGCTGGGGAAGATCAGCTTTGATCGCAGGCCAGGCCTAGGGACCCTACCCGTGCACGAATTTCATGGGCCAGGCCTCTAGTATATATATATATTTTTAATGAGATGACCGAGGCTTAGGAAAGTTAGATGCCCTATTTAAGGCTAATCATACCAGGATGGGAATTCATGTTTAAAACAGGGGACCTCTCTCCCACAAACTCATCCAAACCAGCGATCTGTTTTTCGCAAAGTAGCTGGAATCGAAGGGGCTGTTAGGAAGACACGTTCACTCCAAGTGCTCATCCTCACCTCCACACTCACCTCTGTTACCAGAACCAGAGTGGAAATAGATGCAATGAGGTACACAGCAGCACATGGAAAGTTCTAGCACTCAACCCCTCTCTAGCCTCTTCAAGCCCTGGCTATACCAGCAGTCCTGAGGGGAAACCCAGATGCTGTATCACTTGATTGCATATTTCTTTCTGCCTGAGATTGTGAAAAACAGCAAAATACTAGTATGTAAAGAAACATTGTTTAGATGTTTAAAATATTGCCTTGAAATACACTGTGGTGGTCTTCCAGCTCTTTATTCAATAAACAGTAGAAGGCAAATTCAAGTAAATGCAATTCAACAAAAATGTATTCAGAGTCTGCTGCACCACAGTGGTGGGGATATAGCCTTCCATGCCCTGGGCCTCTGGGGACGCTATTGTGGATGGAGCAAGTCAGTGAAACTTCATTCTAAAAGGCCCTATTCAACATTCACTTTCAATGTCTTGGATCCAATCCTAGAAAGCAGTGTTGCCCTCTAGTAAAATTTTCCCACATTTAGTGTTCAAAACACTTGGTTGCTAGAAAACCCTATTAAGAAATTTTACTGAAAATCAAACTCTTAGGGCAAAGGTCGTGACATTTTGTTGCCTGTTTCCAAAATGAAATAGTCTTTTATTCTGTGCTCTCTACTTATCTGGGTTAGAATACTTTACTTTGAAATGTATTTGGTGGTAGTTTTAAAATGAAAAGGGACAGAAAGAAAACAGTCATTCCAAAGATTTATGTTTATTGTTAGACATTACGTTTGAAAGAACCTAACTTCTTTCATGATGTTGGTGAAGCTGCCCCAGATTTTCAGAACTCAAGTGAAATGATGTAATCACTCCAAAAATGGCCATGTTGCTCTTTTCATAGCAATGATTGTTTTCTTTGAAGAATTTGCCTTGAAAGGACTAAGTCAAATGCTTTGATCCCGTGGAAATTCTAACTCATACAACTTTCTCTCAGTCTCCATTTCCTGGGTAACTTTCCATTTTTATACTTATCTGCACTATTCTATTTTCTGTAATGTGTTTATGTGACATTTTTATTCGGGAAAGTAAGACATAGGCTGCTTTTTATCCTAGGTGGATATAACTATAGCATAACATATTCCAAAGAAATCCATCTAAGGACAGATAAATGAGCAGCAAAGCCTGGAAGAGTGCCAAGATCTCCTGAAATCTTGTCCATTTCTCCGCTCCTTTGGCCCCATGCCTTTCAGAACCAGAGCCTGCGATGCTCCAATAGGAGCAGGCAGCTAGTAGCTCTCCAGGGCACTAAGGAAAACTTACATGTGAGCTTCATAGTCCAGTTGCTCCCATGAAATGAGGTCTTGTAGCAATCTCACTTTTATTTCCTTGATAAATAAAAATGTCCCAGTTCACTGGTTTCTTAGCAGAAATGCCAAGGATATCAAATAACAAAAGACAGTCTTTTGTCTTCCTTCTGTGTGGTCTATATTCTGTCCACTTATCCGGCAGATATGATTTTCTTTGTTCCACATGTTCATTCATTTATACAAGTCGTTTTCATCTGGAGTGTGTGTGTGTGTGTGTGTGTGTGTGTGTGTGTGTGTGTGTGTTATGTGTTTAAATTATAACATATGTTATGATTCTTATATTTCTTCACATTCCATATATCATGATCCTCATAAGATGGGTGGCCCAGGCTTTTCGTGACTTCAGAGAGGACTGTAAGGAGGCATAGATACAAAGTGTGGGAGCAGAAAGGGGGTCAGGAAGGCTTCCTCAGCTGAGTCATGAGGGTGAAGTAGGGTTCTCCATGGATACAGAGGAGATGGAGAGTTTGAGGCTGAGAACGCAGCATTTACAGCTGCAAGGAACAGGAGGAAACCTGGTTTGGGATGGATGGACAGCCACGTGCATGGGATGTGATAGGACACAGATCTGCAGAGATGAGCCTGGTGTGCCTCTGAGGAGCGTGCCCTAACGCTCTGGGTCAGGAGGATGGGAAACCATGGAAGAACTGTAAGCAGGGAATTGATATAATCAGCTGTGTCATCAAAAGTCATTCTGAGGGTGGTACAGACCATTGTAGGCAGAGGAGACTAGGAATGGGGAGGCCAGTTAGGAGTCTATTAAAATAATCCAGGCATGACATGAAGAGAGTCTTGAACTAAGGCCTAGCTTGAATCTTTATGGAAATACTTTGAAGCCAGTGGGCAAACAATAGAATCTTTATGAGCTTTGGGAATCTTTATGAGCTTTGGGTTTCTTATCTGTAAAGTGGATATAATAACTCTTACTTTGAAGAATTGTAATCAAAATGATTTGAGATAATGACAACCACCAGTGAGCCCTCCCTCCCTCCACTCTTCATGCCAATCATACTGGACTCCTTGCTTTTCCTTAAATACACCTGTGCATTCACACTCAAGGCCACTGCACCCACTGCTCCCCCAGCTTGGATGCGTAATCTTATCAGAGATGTTATTTCTGATCACCTTATCTAAAATAGCATTCCCCATCTATTGTCCCCCTTATCCTGCTTTATTATCTTGATAGAATTTATCAATTTATTTATGTATGTATTCCCTGTCTCTCTTCACTAAAATATAAGGTCCATAAGAGTAGATACTTTGTTTTGTTCACTACAGCATCCCCAGAACCTACAAGAGTGTCTAGCACATAGTAGTTGTGATATTGTGATTTATAAGAAAAAGATATATTTACATGGTTTTTGTCCCGTATCTGGCACAGGGCTCCTAAAACCTTCGTAGTTTCCTGGAGGGTGTCTCCTGTTAATGAGGGTCTTTTGGAAAGCACCTAAGGATGAGGACTGGCTACCAGTGGAGCCAACCATATAATTGTTAGAACTTTCGGTCTCCTTCCACTCCCCCCACCCCAGATTTCCTGGAATGGGAAAGGCACTGGAGATTGAGTTCAATCACCAACCTCCAATAATTCAATCACCCGTGCCTATGTAATGAAGCTACCATAAAAACCCAAAGGACAGGTTTCCAGAACTTCCAGGTGGCGAGCCAGAATGTATCCACATCCCACCTGGCTTGGCCCAAAACTCCCATGCTGCTGTGTTCAGGACCTCATCGTATGCATCACTTCATCTTGTAACTGAACAGGTAGGTTCGGCTGCCTGCAGCAATCAAAGCCAAACTTGTGAGAGAGGTCCTTCTGTAAAAGGAAAGAGATTTTATTTCAGGTGACATGACCCGGGAGAATGGTGGACCCCCGTCTCAAAGACCATCTTCTCTTGCTGCTCAAACTAAAGTTCTTACAGGAATAGGGAGGAGAAGGCTTTTATTTTTCTATCCTGTTATCTTGCTAGCTTTTGGCATGCTCAGGCCCTATCCATTCATCTTTCTAGCCTTTGGCTCACTCTGTATAAAAACCTCCCCGTGCACCATTTAGGCTGATGGAGGAGACTCCCTGGTGCTCCCTGACTATAGAGTCAGGGTCAGCAGGACCCGCCATCAGGAAGTCTGGAGATGCTGCGTCCCTCAGCCCACCTCCCGATGCTGGACACTGCATACCCCTGCCCCCACACATCCAGGGAAGCTGGTTGGCGTCCACAGGACACCCCTTGATCCTGGTGTGTCTGCATCCTCTGCACAGCCCCCATGTAGTCTGCCCCTCCAACTGACTGTCTACAGTGCAATCTGGCTATTGATTCATATCCTTCACTATACTTTATAACAAACCAGTAATCTAGTGGTAAACTGGTTTCCTGAGTTCTGTGAGCTGCTCTGGCAAATTTAATCAAATCCATAGAGGGAGTAGTGGGAACCTCTGATTTTTAGCTAGAAGCACAACCTGAACTTTTGATTGGCATTTGAAGTAGGGACAGTCTTGTGGAACTGAGCCTTTAATCTGTGGAATTTGATGGTATCTCTAGGCAGCTAGTGTCAGAGTTGAGTTGAATTGTGGGGCACCCTGCTAGTGTCAGAGAATTGTGTGGTGTGGGGAAAGAACCCACACATGGGAATTGGTGTCAGAATATTAGTGTAGTACATTATATTTTGTAATGGATGACTAATGAATGTAAAGTGCCAGATACCTGAATTCTTCCTTTCTTTCTCTTTCTTTCTTTCTTTCTTTCTTTCTTTCTTTCTTTCTTTCTTTCTTTCTTTCTTTCTTTCTCTTCCTTTCTTTCTTTCCTCCATCCCATCCATCAATCCATATAGTCATCTTTTGTATCTATCCATCTATCTATCTATCCATCCATGCATCTATCTATTCATTTTCATCCATCCATTTGATCAAAGCAGCCATAGTAGTAGTGATAATACTACTAGGATTGAGAATAGTAATTCATTGAATATTTACTATTCATTAAGTTATTTACATGGTCTTGCTCATTTAATTTTCATAATATTATGAAATAGGTAATCAATAACTACTAATTCCTCTAGTTGATTAAGTTAATAGGTAACTGGTTGAATATAGTTGATAAAAGGAAGAGAAGAGCATTTAGGTCTCTGATGGATAACGTATCATTACTAAGATACAGAAAGAAGAAACCACTCAGCAGGAAAGATGACAGGGGCTTTTGTACAAACTGACCTTGAAGGGCCCATGGGACACCCTTGTGGGGATTTCCAGTAGGCCCTTAGGAAGATGAACCTGACACTGTAAAGATATCTTAGCAAGAGGTAAGAATAAAGCAGGGTGTTGTTAGCATACAGGTAGCAATCGTACTATGAAAGAGATGGCCTAGAGAATATGAACTTGGGTTGAAAGTGGATGTTAAGATCTTGAATAGTATCTACATAAGAAGTGGGCTGAGGAAGAGGGGTCCACACTAGAAAGGATCAGTAGTTAGGCAACGACCAAAGGTATGGTTCTGGTGTTGTTAGAAGTCCCTCGAAGTTTAGATATATTTTTAGGGTTTTTAGAAGAAAAGGCTCTAGAACAGCAGTTCTCAACCTTGGCTGCACATTAGAATCACCTGGGAATCTTTTTAAAATTCTGATTTCTGGGCCTCATCCTCCGGAAATTCTGTTTCTTTGTTATGGGGTGGGGCCACACGGCAGCAGCAGGCAAGCAAGCTACCAAGGACAGGGGTGTAAAGCACCTCCTGCCAACCCAGAACCTCTTGGGTGGGGCCACAACATTAGTAACAAAGAAACAGAATTTCCGGAGGATGAGGCCCAGAAATCAGGATTTTAAAAAGATTCCCAGGTGATTCTAACGTGCAGCCAAGGTTGAGAACCACTGCTCTAGAATATTAAGTCAGGGAGAGGGGATCCAAGAAGAGGCATAGAACATGACTAGAGCCATGGGCCTGCGTTGTTCCAAGCCTTCCATGCAGCTGACTGGCATGATGTGCCTTCACAGTTACCGGCATGCCCACCTCGAAGTCTTGCAGAAGCCCTTTGGTACCACTCACTGTTGACGTAGAGTCATGCTTGGTTGTACAGACTTCTTTGTGGAGAGATATCACCGTGAAGATATATAATAGTGTGACCTGTTTTCAAAGGTGGGTAATTCAAACATTCTACTTTTTGTCAGCTTCAGACATGATAAGGAGAATCTCAGATTTGCAAATGTAGAAAAAGGAACATTTCAGATGAAAGAGAATCTCAGGGGTATACGTTTGCAGTCAAGGTACAGAGGAAACCCACTTTGTCCCCATCGGATACATTTCTTTGAAGTGAGGTACCTCTATTAAATGTCAGAACTTTCCATTTAGTAAATCAAAAGAAAGATCGAACTTTTCAATTACAGTATAGAAAGACTAGAACAAGGCCAAGAAGAAATAAAATGGTACATTTTTCTCCGAGACCTCTTTGAAGATGGCCCTTAGAAAAGAATGATACACTGAGAAAGAGGAAGCACACTGTGGAAAGAATATCAACCAGGAAGCCATATGCTATTCCTGTCTGCCAAAACCAGCCACGTAACTTTCTAGGGTTTAGTGCTCCCCTTTGTAAAATGAAAGAGGGGACTCCTTTTTTATCAATATTATGAATGATTATGTTAAAATATAAGCCTCTTGAGAATTGAAATTGTGTTTATTAATTGCTTCCTGTTATTTGTACCTTTTAAAAACTTTTTGTTGAAGTGTAACTACATACAGAAAAGTGCTCAAATTGTAAGTGCACAGTTCAATGAATTTTTACCAAGTGAATATGAATATAGTGTGTAATCATTACCAGTTAACAACAAATGGAACACTACCAACTGTTTGCTTTATCAGTTTTCAACTTATAGGGGATGCTCAATAAATAACAGTTCACTTAGACTATTAAGATGATCCAATCATCTCTTCTCACAACACTTTCTATACCTTGTTATTCAATTCATAGGGGAGAATTTATGCTGAATAATCTTTTATAATCTATTATCTTTTATAGTCTTAGGAAATCAGCAGATATTTGTTTTTTATTTTTTCTGTTACTATTTATCCCCTTTATGCCCTCACCCACCTTCCCCCACTCCTACTCGCTGCAATCACCACACTGTTATAGCAGATATTTGTCAAAAGAATACATGAATGCCTACCTGAGCCAACTATTATGGCTGAGTACCAAGACAATGAGGAAGGAAGAACTCTAACTAATATTGCTAGACTACATTTTACTGACTTTCGCTCACAATGTCTATTTCCTAGTACCAGGCCTCTATGTGGTGAGAGAAGCTCCCTAAGTTCCAGTGTCACTCTCTCTGGTCCAAAGTATAAAGAAAAATATAAAAGTCAACTTGCCCTGAGGCTCTAGGAAGAGTCTCCTTTCTTAAGAGAGGTAGTTTGCTCAAGATTAGATTCATGAGTTCTACATTCCAGTCCTGGTTCTGATGTGACTGCTTAGATTGCAAGGTCATAGACATAAGCTGACTGGATCTGTCATCTGTGAAAGGACAGAACTGGACAGTTGCCAGAACTCATTCCTGCTCCAACATTCCAACAACACACACTTTTTCACAGTTACTGGCTATCTCTAAGGATGTAGTCTGTGGCCATAGAGCTGATGAAAATAAACTGGGCCCTGTCCACAGCTTTATGAGTTGGCCGATCAATCCAACCAAAGCAGAGATTAATGCCTATCTAGAATGTGAATTGTTGCTTTGCAGAAGAGAGATTTAAACATTAAGAAAAAAAATTCCTGGGCAATCATATTGCTCTGCCATCCAGTAAAACGGACGGTTTCCATGAGTAATCCATCTATTACTCCAAGCCATCACTTTCTTCTTTCACCATCCTTTGTGCGTCAGAGTTTTTTCACTGACAAAAACAACTCCGATTGTGCAGTCTCGCCTACCTAACAACCATCCACCCACTCCATGTATAACCAATATTGGAATTGCAGTGATATTCCTTGGAAAGAATCCAGGCTTTGGCCCCTGTGGATGGACGCCTGGGACAAGTCACCACACATTTAGACCATCTCTGTTGGGGAAATTGGATATTTATAGATGTTCAGGAAGAGAAATTCACTGCAAATGCAGAATGATTCTCTAACTGCCGGGGCTGACCAGCGGACCCTGAACGGCGGATGAATGATTACTCTGACACATGTTTCTGTGAAAGAGAAGCTAAGAGACTACTTGGCTATAGTCACCAACTAGCCTCATTCACCTGCCTCCTTAGGCTTTTATTGTAACAACAGTTTGAACTAAAATTAACCTCTAGATATAATCAGTAGGGTAAGCATCTTTGAGAAAACACCTGCATCTGTAGTGTCTTTCAAACAAGGATGTTTAGGAGTCTAACATAAAGATTTTAGTCAAACACCCGGGGCTCAAACTTGTTTGGAAAAGTCAAGGCAGGGTCCCCCACCTCCGGCGAGGTCCCCCAAGGCCTCCGACCTTTCGGAGAAGCCTCCTTACAGACTTTCCAACCAACTCCTGCGCTTCCCCACACTATGCAGCAGTCAGACCTTGTAGAGGTGGCTAGTGCGACAATATGAGAAAGATTGGAAATGTTCTGCTTCTGCCTTTTAAACAACATATTTTAGCATGTATTAGTGAAGTTAGGCCATGGCAGTCGTTTCTCTTAAAGAGCAACTTTCCATCTATAACTTTTGTTGCTATCTTACAATTACAAATGGGCATGCTCTCACCTGGTTTCCCTTACTCTTCTAATTGCTGACGTTATGCCAAAAAACAAACAGAACAAAAAAAAAACACTCAGTTTCTTTCCCACACAGTTGTAGGTTCCTTTTTTCTTACTGTCTTGATGTTACCCTGTTCAGGCATTCAAGAAACAAGAGCCTGACAATTGAGAGATCTTATTTTATTTTTTTATTAAATTAAAGTTGTGGGGGTGACAAATTGAGGGATTTTAATTGTGGCATTATGATCAACTACACATGCATAAAGGAACAAAAATAGAATTTTCTATTCAATTTATGTTGATGACTAGGGTATAGGATTCTGAAGCACTTAGAAAACTGAACACATTTCCAATGCTAAAATATGATTTCCAGGTTATAAGTCCTTTGTACTTTCATAATTTGAGGTTCAAACTTCAGACCAGAAATTTTGAATACCTATTAGTGACAGGTGTCCATGAAATAATTTCCCTTTTATAGGGGCACACATAGAAAGTAGGGTCCTTCCTTTTTTAAAATAGTCTTTATGCATAGATTTTAGTTATGTAAAATATTTATCCCAAGTCTTCATAAAAAGCACTCACCCTAGTTATTGTTTTTTTAATTCTAAAAATAAATATGATGTGTATATTATTAGGCAGCTAAATGACTTGATATAAGTCTTAATATTTGACTAATTAAAAATAAATAAATATGTATAAAATTTAGTAAATAAAATCCAGACTCACTGGGCTTATGTAATGTTATATAGATTTGCTGACTTGATTTGTAGGAGAAACAATAGATTTTTTTTAACCCAATGAATGGATTTGATAAGAATATTTATAAGAATACAGAGGTATGTGTCCTAAAGAGGATATTTTTCTTCACCAGGTTACTCTATCACAAATCGGTTAGCACATTCTTCTCTCTCTGTCTCCTCTCAGGATTCTAGAAGGGTCTGTGGTATTGGCTTTCTGTTAATTGACAAGGGTAAGAGAACAACTTCTCTGGAGCTGCAGAAGCTGATGGGGAAAATTCTTTTGCAAAACTACCGAGTTACTAAGGTCACGTGACAAGTCAACCATGGAGCCATGGTTCAGAGTTTCTGGCTTTTGGGTTTCCACCCCTTTTTAAACCTAGGCATGAAATGGTGTGAGAACTACACACCCAGGGCTTGAGGGGGCTGTGGCTCAACACCACTGCCGTGTTCTGTTTCTTACGTCTCCTCAATATTGACTTAGGCTGTCAAAAGAATTTATATTGGAAAGAAACTCTGAAGAGGCAAATATTTAAATTCTCTCAACTCAGTAATATGAGACATGATATAAAATGAATTGTATGATTTTCAAAAGAGAGAATAGGTTGTATCAGTACATTGGCTGTAGATGGGCAGTAAGCATCTCTAGTAGATGATAATCCATGCTATTCATGTCTGTACGATAAAGAAAATCCATAAAGGCAATGTTGTTTAATTCCGAATACTTCCTGCAACATTGCTAGCTATTCTCTGATGAAATTAGAGCATGCCATTGTGATAACATATTTTCAATGACTATCATTTGTCATAATCATCTGTCTCTATTGTCTTGAGATCTGGAGTTTTTAAAGACTCGTGTTGCTCTCTCTCTCTCTATCTCTCTCTCTCTCTCTCTCCCTCCCTCCCTCCCTCCCTCTCTCTCTCAAGTGTATGGTTCAAATATGGCATCTCTAATGATAGCATGATGGAGTTCACTTTCAGTTTAGTTAGAAATCGATATGTTTTAGAAATGCTCTGCTAGATTTCTGCAAAATAGATAAATTGTTGTTTCTTATAACCAGTTCTTACCCACTGAGTTTTGTGAAGGACATGAAGTCTTTTTTTAGTGGTGGCAGCTCATCTGTCTGATCCCACTCACACAATGTGGCTGGAGAGTCATGCGCAGTTCCAACAGCGTAACCCCTGTCCAGTGCCCTTTACTCCAGAGAGCTTCCCAACCACAGTGCTGCAAAGGAATCCCTTTTCTTGAAATAAAGTAAGACAACGTTACTCTTTCACCTCACAAAAAACTAGGTCCAACTATTGTGGAAAGAAAGCACTGACAAAGAAAGCACTGAAATTGTGGAAGACAAATTGAAGTGGCTCCCCTGGTCCCAGCAATTGCCCAGTGGCCCTGACTGTGTTAGTCCATCCACTCCACTCCTTCATCCACTCCCCTCCTCTCTCAGGGGGTCCAAGTTGCCCCCTCAGTCACACAGTTGATCTAAAGGTAGGTATCTGACATAGGGAGGCTAATCTTTAGACCTCAGGTATACCTGGCCGCAGTCATTGGCCCAGGCGTACACATATGATCCACCGCAGACCAATCAACTTTCCCTTGGAAGCTTCCACACTGGAATTTTCAGGAAAAAATCTTCTCCTATTGGGTTGTGAGATTGTTAGGATGTGAGCCTACAGATGAAGTGAGAACAGAGAAAAGAGAGAGTCCTGAGGCCATCTGAGTCCTTCAAATTGCCTGTGCCCTACCTTCCTAAGCGTGGTTGTTCAGCTCTTCCTTCCTATCAATCATTTTTCTTTTTAAATTCCCTCAAATGAGATTCTATCACTTGCACTCGAGAAAGTCCTGAGTTGAGCACACATCGAAAAGAGTACTTTACAATATCACTTTTAGTGGCTAGTAGCATCCTGTGATTTACAGGTTTTTTTCAAATAATCCTCTATTATTGGACATTTAAATTGCTTAAAGTCTTCCTGTCTCATAAATAATATTGTGGCAAACATCCTGATTCATGAAATGATGTCCATATCTCTGAATGTTTCATTACGCTTGCTCCTAAAACTGTGTGCACTTTGAAAGCTTCTGATACGTTATCGCCAGATTTCCATGTCACGCAGTTATATTTAAATGTGTATTTCCAGCAGCAGCAGTTCACGAAAATGTCTGGGTTTTTCTCATTGTCACCAACCTCAGGATATGATACTCAGTTTCGTTCATATGTTTCTCAGTTTCACAGGCAAAAAGTGCTGCCTCATTGTGTTTTTGTAGTTTGCACTTCTTGGGAAAACAGGTCATTCTTATAAAGAAGCCGTGGATGGCCATCGCGCTTTAGCGTCACGCTCATGGCGCTCTTATCACCCACCGCCCCGACTGCTGACCGACTCCCTATCAAAGTGCTCACAGTTTCCTGCCTTCGCAGGGTTTTGTCAAAACATCACGTTGCCTCTTTTCAGCCAAAATACCAGCAGCCTTCTTCATTCGGGGAGGGGAGGAAGATAAATCATCAAGTAAACATCCCAAGAGATGGTAGGAGGCAGCAGGAACATATTGCTTTATTTTGTTTCCTTTTGTTAAGTTTAGACTTAGTGACTGAAGGGAATGGGGAAGTCCTTTACCTGCTGGGAGACTGACTCTAAGGGGGCTTTTTTTTTTTTTTACTCAGGTTGCTGTTGATTTTTTTTTTTTTAAATGCACTCAAGCAGTTTGTCTTTTCATATGGAGTTTGGAAGGACCTTGAATTTCGCAGAGGCACTTTTCAGGCCTCTTCCACGTCATCCTTTCCCAAAGCATTTGCAATGCTTGACCGCCCAGCGCTCCTCACAACAGACTGAATGGCACACTGTCCGTCTTTCCTCTGTAGTGGTTCCAAACAGGGTGCATTTGCTCTCATCTTTTCCTCCCCTTCCATTAGGACAGACTCAAACTAGCATTACATTGTCAGAATTTGAATGTAGTGAACCCTGGGGTTCTCATCAAGGGGCCCCGGTGAACGCAGGCCATGTCTCGTAATTAAAGGCTTGAAGGAGCAACCTTTAGAGCACAGACTCTTGACTTCTGTTGTCCGGGGCGGAAAGCCCTCTGTGCACATGTGGTGTGAGTGTGAGTGTGATGTGGCCAAAGAGTTCGCTGATGCCCGAGATTTTTCACTGTCAGTTCAGGAAAAGAAAGAAGGGGAGGCACAATTTTCATTTTATTTCTAGATTAGGGATGTGTTGGCCTGGTTTTCAGTGGTCTGAAAATGATGATGTGCAAATTTTTTAATGTAGTAGGGTCTACATTAATATATCATTATTACTGATGTAATAAGCTTAAAAATTGAGGCACCAGGCTCCCACGTCTTTCTTTCACAAACTACTTCCCTTCTCTTTCTGGATTTTATCCTGATTCCCTCTAGTTCCTCCCTGACTAATGGGACCAGATGGTAGTGTTAATAACTGACATTTCCTGATGCCGGTTCTGAGCCAGAGTATATATAAGTGAGGTACAAAAGGGTGGACTAATTTGCTGTGAGGCACTAGTTCAGAAGTGGTGGCGCCTAGATTTGAACCCATTTTGTCAAGCTCCAAAGCTATAATCTTAACCACTGTGCAATGCTGTTTCCCAGTAGGCCTGTGGTTTTCAAACGTTTTAAGTGATATCTTCCATAAAACCTCAAAAGCGGAGCTGTTCTGGGCAGGGCAGGGAGGGAGCCCCGGTATCGCCACTTTGCCTCATCTACAAGCCAGGTCGGCCCACGGTGCTTTCACACAACCCCGAGCTACATGCAGTCACCCCCGGATTAGACACAACCGTGAAGGAGCAACACCCACGTTGCCTCCTCTCCAGAGTCTCTGGATGAGTATCAACTGGTCACTGTCCGCAGAGCCAGAGGCCCAAGAGCATGACTCACAGCTTAAGCAGCAGTTCCAACAGCCAAAGTGCCAGCAGAGCTGCCCTGTTTTAACACTTCCTTTGAGGGCCACAGTGACGTTATCGGGAGAGAAGCAGTTTCTGCACTTCCTCTGTCCTGACCCACATCGCATTTCCAATAGACATAATAAGGTAGGAGCCTGTGGGCCTCATTTTTGAGCACCACCACCACTACCATTGCCAAGTCGATTACTATTCATTTGTATCATTTTCCTGAAGTTCAACATAATGGTCAAGAGAGGAGTTTGGTATGGGCAGGTCTGGCTTTCCATTCTGGCCCTGCAGAATCCTGAGTGGGCTTAGACCAGCCGTGGGCAAACTACGGCCCGCGGGCTGGATCCGGCCCGTTTGAAATGAATAAAACTAAAAAAAAAAAGACCGTACCCTTTTATGTAATGATGTTTACTTTGAATTTATATTAGTTCACACAAACACTCCATCCATGCTTTTGTTCCGGCCCTCCGGTCCAGTTTAAGAACCCATTGTGGCCCTCGAGTCAAAAAGTTTGCCCACCCCTGGCTTAGACCGTCTATTTAATTAAGATTCTATTTTTTCATCTAGAAAATAAGATCAGTAAAAACCCAGCACAGTATCTATCACAGCAAAAGTTAGCTGTTAATGTTAATATTGTAAGTTAACCAAACTTATATTCTTCTAGTTATAAGAAAATGATAAGAATCGGTGTTTTCAAAAACCTTATTAATATATACGATTACCTAATTATTAAAAGATGGAGCCATGAAACTTTTTGCTTTGTTTTGTTCTAGTTTCCTTCTGATTTTTTTTAATTATCACCACAATATGTCTAGTTAACATCCATCACCACACACAGTTACAAATGTTTTTCTTCTTATGAGAACTTCTAAGATCTACTCTCTTAGCATTATGCAATGCACAGATGGTGACTATAGTTAATAATAATACTGTATTTGAAAGTTGCATTTGAATTTTAAGTGAGTTCCTTTCTCAGATATGTAACATCATGCAATATAAGATGTGCTCCATTTTCCTGTCGATCAGATGTGTGTTGCAATGACAGATGTTAGGTGATCAGGATTTGGATGGATTTATTATCTATGATAGCTAAGTCCCAGGGTTTTAAGAGAATGTGGAAACTCCTTCTCACCCCTCTCAGCCAAATGAAATCCAGAGTTATGAAACTCAAGTCCTCTATTTGGCCGGTTTGAGAATCATTAATGCATCCTGAGTGTGTAGCCATGTCTGCCAGTGGTAGCAAATGTGCTTTTAGGTCTTTAATGCTCCAGAGATAACCAATGCTGTAATAGAATCTGAAATGTCAGTTTTCCAGTGAAGAATATTACTTTTCATTGCCACTTGCCTCCTGAAATATCTCAGTCCCTTCACACTGGAGAACCAGTGTGTTTGTAGTACCCACAATTTGTTACTGAATTTCAGTTGTTGGGTTAGGTGTGCTCGAAAGGCGTGTGAGCTCAGAGTCATGGCTGCATCACCTAATTGGCCCCAGTAGCATTTATCATAAGTTAAATGGGAGAAGAGGTTTTATTTTGACTGTAGGAGTAAAAATAATAGTGCATACCCGATCTGAGCAGATGAGAATCAGGGGTGAACATGCAGAAGAAACAGATGGTGATGAGTAAAGAGAAACAGGCTGGAAGTTTTTCATAAGAAACGACTTAAGAACACTGGTGATTTGAATTCATTTAAAAGGCCCATCTGAAAGAGGTTTCACTTGTTAATCTCTATGGTGGAAATGGGGTTCAAGATTCTGAGCAAGTTTTGAGAACTTTTGACTACAGTAAAGTATAAATTACTATAATCAAACATGTGTATTGATTTTTTTAAAAAACAGATTTAAAAAAAACATTTTCAAATACTTTAATCTGCTGGGAAATACTCCTGAAAAATGGCCAGTCAGCAAGCAGCGTGAGGCTTTTCTATTTTCTAGGGTCAGCACCCTCTTCCGAGCCCACCTGCTTGGCAGCTGGTCATGGACATGTGGGTAGGTTCCAGTTTGAGGGCTATTACAAATAAAGCTGATATGAATGTCTATAACAGACCTTTATAATAGCATATACTTTCTTCTCTCTTGGGTAAATATCTAGGAGTGAATGGCTGGACTATATGCGTATTTAACTTTCTAAGAAACTGTCCAACTGTTTTCTGAAGTGACTTTTTTTTTATATCCCCACCAGCAGTGTGTGAATTCCAGTGTCTCACTGTGCTGTTAATTCGTACTTCCCTAATGGTTAGAGTGCTTGTTCGACAGTCGTATGTCTTCTTTAGAGATATGTCTATTTAAGTAGTTTGCCAGTTTTTGCTTTAGATCTTTTACCCCTTTCAGGATCTTACAGATTCTAATACAAACAGTTCAGTCCCCTAATATCAGGGCTCCAATGTAGTCGAATGAACCAGACAGGGAACAGTGTTCATATCACACTCTATCTTCTCTCTTTCCTGCTACCTCTGACTCAATCAAACTTCTTCTCCAGGCCACCCACCCTCACCCCTTACAAAGCAAAGGCCTTCATGCTCATCAGCCAAAGACAACAAATATTTGACAGGGGCAGAGAGAGAAGAGTAGGTATTTTAAACATTAGCAATATCTAGTGGCAAAAACAGACAGCCTGTGTGCCCTGTTCTATAGCTGCTGGCCCTTGTTAGGCAGGTCATGTGGACACTCTGACATTCGGAGCACAGAGGTTGTCAGGTCTGGAGCCTCAATTGGATGTCTCATTGAGGAGTTGTTCTTAGATCCACTAACGAGAGTGAAAGCCACGCTCCCTGGGCGATTTGTCATTCCTCGTTGGCAGTCTAGAATAAGTACACTACGGTAGCCTTTTACATCGAACCCTACATTTCCCACACTTAAGAAGGTACAACCACTCTAAGTCAGACACAGCTGTAGATGACTTCCGTCTCCCACTCCTCCTCCAGGCTTCCGCCAACACAGTGGTTCAGCAGAGTCTCATTTCCTTTGGTGTCCTGGACCTTCCTTTTCACTGTATTTATAAAACATTTATTAGAGAATAATTTATTCCTCAGGCACATTAATGGAGTCCAGATTCTGTTTGTACAATATGGACAGACAGATGTGCAGGGCTTTGTGTTACTTTTCGATGAGCAATGCTGTTTACACAAAATTTTCCTGAGACCACCCAACTCCGTTCACATGTAGTCTTCAGCTACTTCCAAGCCCTGGCCT
This sequence comes from Myotis lucifugus, assembly GCF_000147115.1. Taxonomy (NCBI): domain Eukaryota; kingdom Metazoa; phylum Chordata; class Mammalia; order Chiroptera; family Vespertilionidae; genus Myotis; species Myotis lucifugus. Next base: position 40,900 of record NW_005871438.1, on the reverse strand, counting down.
CCAGAGGAAACGAAAAAATTTAATAACTCAGAGCCCCACCCAGTTTTGAAGACATGACTTAATACTGAAGGAATTTGCAAGCATGCACTGCCAATCAACATGCCTACATCAGATAAACCATCTTTTCTTATTCTTTAAAATAGAAGGTGGCTCTAGAAGCATTCTACTCTGTGACCTCCTTATATATTACTCATTTTCATTAGATCCCTCAAGAAGGTTGAGCAGAGATTAAATCTAAAAAATAATAATAGTAGATGAAACATTTGATATTTGGCCCTCCTCAAGTCTTCTGCTTTCTGTATATTTCACATAAGTTGCCTTTCCCCCTAGCTCTGTATTATGTCTAAAGACATTGCTAATACTTTTTTTGCACATAAAAGTTTCCTACATTTTTTATAGTATTTGCACATATTGGCAGTTTGTTTGCTCTTCACACAAACTTTGAAAAGCAAGTAAGACAATTAGTAGTATCTCCATTCTCGAGATAAGTCGATTACAAATTAGGCAAGTTTGCCAAGGTGTCTCAGTGAGTAATTGGTTAAGGCAGTTATTATTATCAACCAAATGATCATAATCATTTCTTTTTTTCTTGTATGATCACGTTTAATCGAAAACTGTTACCTATTTTTAAATTTGGTTGTTTTGAATTACATAGGCATACCACTATAGATGTATAACAAATATGTTATGTTGTCACTTCGGTTCACCAAGATGTAAGGATACATCAGTGCCTGTTATTTCTAAGCCCTATTTGAATTTTAGTCAGTGATTTGCATAGAAAATGTGAGTCAGGAAATAATATTCTAGATTTCTTTTGTAAATACTGATCAATTTTACTTATATCAATGACTTGCAGTTACTCATATAACCAAAATAAAGTGAAGTAGGGCTTGATAGAGTGGAAAAATCATTTCAATAAAAGTTAAGACACCTGGTGTTCTGCTTGGCTGTCATTGATTCACTCCCATGTCTTCTCCCTTCTCATATATAGATAATAAAAGAGGAAAATTAAATTCAATAAATATTTATCAAGGGCCTACTGTGGGCGAAGCATTTTACATATAACATTTAATTTAAACCTCACAACAATTCTAACAGGAGGGTGTTGTTGTCCCCATTTTATAGATGAGGTGACCATTATCAGGGAATGTAAAGAAGGAACAAGGCAGGGTCTGAGCTCCTTTCCTTAACACACCATGTTCCTTTCTGCATACAAGGCCCAGCTCAGTGCTGGGGAACCTATAAAGGTGTATGACATAAAGTCCCTATCCTTAAGTTGATTTCAAAATAGTAGAATTGAACAGATTCAGAGATAATGAGTGAGGAATAGTCAGTAGAATAAGGAAGAAGCAGGTGGGGCATAAGCTGGCATAAACACAAAGGAAGTGCATTGGTGGAAGAGATCCGTTCTGGCTAACTGTGGTGGTGGGGTGAGCATCGGGTGATGATTTATAATGAAAGTCAACCTTCATTTGTATATCTAAAGAAGACTATAATTTTGAGAGGCAGAGATGTGGCAGAAAGCATTCTTGGTAGAAAGAACATTGTAAGATACAAAGGTGATAAAATGCAGGGTGTGCCCTGGACTTAGCCAACAAGTTGGCATGAGTGGAACGTAGACCCTGGCGACTCTGCTTGTGGCCTATGGGACCTGCCCCATCGCCATCGCCTGGGAACTTGTCAGAAATGCAGACTCTCAGGCCCCACCCAAGACAGGATCGCAGTCTGCATGGTGAAGAGGAAATATAGTAGCAAGTCACACAGAAAGGTAGATTTTGATCAGACCCGAGAGAAAAGCTGTTGAACATATGGGTAGGTGGAGGCTTGGGAGCAAGACAGAAGGTTAATCTCTGCTCAGCATTCAGCTCCATCACTTTCCAACCTAGAGGCCTTGAACAAAGTTACTTAACACGTTAAGCGCCATATCAGTCACCGGTGATTGACACTATACTTTCCGTCCGGAAGACAAATCAGGCTGTTAACAAAGTTACTTAAATGGGAGTGATAACAGTACTGTTACCTCATAGGATTTTTTAATGGGCTTTATTTTTTAGAGAACCTTTAGGTTCACAGCTAAATTGTGTGTTGCCCGCCTCCCCGCTCACCGCCCTATCAGCATCCTGCACCAGAGTGGTACATGTGTTACAACTGATGAACCTACATTGACTCATCATTATCACCCAAAGTCCACAGTTTACCTTCAGGTTCGCTCTTGGTGTACATTCCATGCACCGGGCCTCTAGTATAGAGCAAATGTACAATGCTCTGTATCCATCATTGCATGCTCATAGAGTATTTTAATGCTCTAAAGGTCATCTGTGCTCCACTTACTTATCCTTTCCTCCCCCAATCCCTGGCAACCACTGATCTTTTTGCTGTCTATAGTTTTGCCTTTTCCAGAATGTCATATAGTTGGGATCATATAGTAGTCAGCCTTTTCAGATTGAATGCTTCCACTTAGTAGTATGCATTTAAGGTTCCTCCATGTCTTTTCATGGCCTCGTAGCTCATTTCTTTTTAGCACTGACTAATATTCTGTTGTCTGAATGTATCACAGTTTATTTATCCATTTACCTACTGAAGGACATCTTGGTTTCTTCCAAGTCCTGGCAGTTATGAATGAAACTGCTATAAATATCCATGTGCAAGTTTTTGTATGGACGTGAGTTTTTAATTCCTGGGGGAGATGCCAAGGAGCATGATTTCTAGATCAGACCTTTTAAAAAATTGTTAGGATTCATGTAACTAATGTCCTCAGCATCGTATCTGGCACTTAGTGAATGGTTCTCAAAGTCAGGCTTGCCCCTAATATTTAAGGGGCTCAGGGCAAGAGCCCAAATGCAGATCCACATACCATAGGACTGAAGAGTTAACTTTAAAATTTAAATATTTAACTTTAAAACTTTGCAGCTTTAGCCCTGGCTGATGTGGCTCAGTTTGTTGAGTGTCAGCCCGTGCACCAAAAGACCACTGGTTCTATTCCTAGTCAGGGCACGTGCCCATATTGCAGGCTCCATCCCCTGTAGGGGGCATGCAGGAGGCAGCCAGTCAATGTTCTGCTCTCACATAGATGTTTCTCTCTCTTCTTCCCTCATTTCCTCTCTCTCTCAAAATCAATAAAAATATTAAACACACACACACACACACACACACACACACACAACAAACAAAAAAACAAAAAAACAAAAACAATTTACATGCAGCTTTGTCCATGATCAGCTCACATTTCTACCCAGATCACCTGAGCTGGAGACTGAAGGGGCCGTGCTCATCCCTGCAGCCTGCAAACCTGAGCAGAGGATGTGTCTGCTGGGCAGGGCAGAGAATATGCTGGGCCCCGAACCAGCTCCTGGGTGGTGACTGAGCCTGCCTGAACCCTGCACGGGACCGGCCCAGTTAAACTCTTCAGGGATCTGGGGCAGCTAGGTTCTTCTCCTTGCATACCTTTCCAACTCAGATGCTTTCTTCCAACTCAAACTGTACCTTCTGAGCAGAGAGGCATAAGGAACACAGTTATCTGGGCAGTCTGGTCTCTTATTCACCTGCCTGGATGATTTAGGGTGGCCAACTTGAAAAATCTTAGCCACTCTTTGGTATCCCAAGGTAACTGGTTTTCTCCACCACCACTCTCCCCACCACAAGTTAGCCCTGTAATGGACAGGGGGCAGGGGGCAAGGGCCAGGTCAGCATATATGTGCTTATTGTCTAATTCCCATTATCTCAAAGTGTTGTAGAACTTTCCAGAAAACTTCCTTATAAAACCAGCAAGAAAAAAGCAAATGTCTCTGTGCTTCAGTATTTGTGATATTCAGGCCCCTCCTGCCTGGCTGTCAGATTGGTCCTGCCCATTGTGATGACAAAATTTGACTTTATTTTCAGAACATGGGCATCCCCCAAAAATATTTTGAGCTGAAAAGTGACACCATATAACAGAACTTTTGGGTCCCGTGGGAATGAAGATAGGTCTAGTTTAATGCCAAAAGGCAGTGGGTGTTCTAGAGGTTTCCCCAGCGTGGGATCTGCCACCAGTTCCCTCCCTCGGCCCTTCCTGGTCACCCTCCCATCCCCCAGCAATCCCAACAAAGGTTCAGGAAATCTGGTTTAAGGTATCATTACTGTTGAACAATTTTTATTGGGTTATTTTTTTTAAGTTATGAGTTTTTCCTGCTTTTTTTTTTTAAGGGGAAAAAAACATGTGGAGAAAATAGACTTTCAAGAAAAAGTCATCACTGATAAAGTGGTGGTGATACACATTTTAAAACACAGATTGTACTGAGGTCTCCTGGGCCATCAGATGTGTCAAGAGGCCCAGCTTGTTTGTCCTTCTGATCCCATAATTTAAAAACATAATTTAAACCAAAACAAGTCCATACCAATATTCAAAACAGAAGGATATCCTGCTTCGAGGTGGCAAACGGAGTTCATGTAAACCAAAGTCACTGAATCTGATTTCAAACTGAGTTTCCTCTTTCCTGGGGTCTGTTATAACTAAACCAAAGTAAAGGTCTCTTTTATTCTCCACCCCCCTCCCTTTTTCTTTTTTCTTTTTCTTTTTTCTTCTTTCTTTTCTCTCTCTCTTTGTGTGTGTGTGTGTGTGTGTGTGTGTGTGTGTGTGTGTGTGAGAGAGAGAGTGTGTGTGTGACCATGCATTATTCCTTCTAGCCTGTAGCTTCTTCATATGATTGTGGTCCCTTATTCTGACCCATATCCCTTTATCTTTCATAAGAAAAGTGCCTTTCTCTGTTGGGTGGAGATTACTCTTAGCTAACCCATACCCCTCTTAGAGACTGGGTGGAGTAGAATACCAATCACAACAGAGTAATAAATCATTATCAATAAACAGAAAGCCACATTGTGTTAAATAAAGTCACTTCATGTTTGTAAAATTAGACACACCACATTCAGGAAGTGCAAAATATATCTGTACTTTTAAGTGAGCTGGATTGTACATGCCAACATATATATTTTTTCCTGGTTAAAATGCTTTGAAAATATCCTTTACTAATCATTAAATGAATTACTGATATTAAAACATCTTAATGCAATTTTTCATATTTTTAGTGTTCAGAATTCACATGGCTTCTTGCACTTAAGTGTTAAAAATATTGAGGAGGCTGTTTGGGAACTGAGATAATAAAATAATAATCATGAGAATAAGAAAAATATAGTTTGGGTGGGTATCACTCAGACATAACAAAGGAAGGTCGGTATTTTTTTAGTCTTCCCAACTTCTGTGTTACTCAAATTAGCTTCACTTATGTCCTCCCACTTGAGTTTCACAGAAATTTTTCATATGTGTTAGTGTGTAATTATTTTTTTCTCTGTCTGCCATTGGGCAGTAAGCTTCTGAGCAGCCAGAGAAAGAACTTAAAGCAAGGAAAACTAAGTGTTGCCTGAGAACACTTCATGCCTAAAATGGGTAGGAGAAGAAGTATTAAAACTATAGCCAACAGCCTTAGCTGGTTTGGCTCAGTGGATAGAGCATTGGACCTCGGACTGAAGGATCTAGTGTTTGATTCCTTTCAAGGGCACATACCTAGGTTGCAGGCTCGATCCCTGGCTCTGGTTGGGGTATATGTGGGAGGCAGCCAATCAATGTGTCTCTCACATCACTGTTTTTCTCTCTGTCTCTCCCCCCTCCCTTCCACTCTCTTTAAAAATCAATGAAAAAATATATATCACATGTCCTCAGGTGCTTAAATATCTGACATCTCAGCAAACACTGGATGCCACAATAAGAATGAAAATAAGGCTGCTATGCTAAAAGACTTTTCATTCCATTGGCAATTGCTACATTCTCAGAAAATTTCAGTTGGGCATGGCCTATTGACATGCAGATATGCATAGAATGTTACTGGGGTGCAGATGAAGTCCCAGAGACTCCAGAAAAGCTTCCTAAAAGAGATGATGCCTGAACTTGAAACCGGACAACCAATGGGTCCAGGCTGCCAGTCACTACTTGAGCCAATTAAAAACAGAGACAGGGTTGAATCATGTATGAGTGTTTATTCCAATAATGCCAGCAGTATGGGAGAGCAACAGGTCATCCACGAAAATCTGCTCTGTACCGCTCCCCATAAGCCATATGGGGTAAAAAGACAAGGATTACATGGGGAAGTAGGCAAAAGGAATAAGAATGGGTATGCAAAATAAAAATGAGTATGCAGGCATGGGGATGTAAGCAAAAGGAATAAAAATAAGTATAATGGTTACAGGTTAAAGGCAATGCAGGCTGAGAGTTTGCAAAGGGTGAGCGCCAAAGTTGTTAATCTTTCCATGATAATAGGAAGTTCTCGGATGAGAATTGATCACATTCCCACATCCCAGGGCATACAATTCCCCGCCAGACCAGAATATGCTTTCTTTAATCAGAACAAAACAATCACGGTTAACAGAACATGATTAATATTTCTTATTACTATACCTAGTCTCTGCTATTCCATTTCTGCCCCTAACAAACTTAGTCTTGAAGAAAGAGTAAGAATTATCCTTGTGAAGAAAGATAGAGAGTTGCAATATTATGCAAATTATGCCCATCAAATGGTCCACTTTAAAGCTTTAGACACCACAGCATGGGAACTGGGGAACCCCCAAAAAGCACACAAACAAAGTCATTTTTAACCAAGGCTTTCACCACAAAACAGAGTGGCAATGGCAGGATATGAGTCCTCCTTAAATACATGCCTCATGGGTTGCAATCAGCCTCAGTCACCCCAACCACAGAGCTCATGGCATATATGTATTAGTGATGTGCTGAGTGAACTGAACCAAGAGTACATCACAGCCAATGTTAGAAAACTCAGGTAGAGCCCTAACCGGTTTGGCTCAGTGGATAGAGCATCGGCCTGCGGACTCAAGGGTCCCAGGTTCAATTCCCGTCAGGGGCATGTACCTTGGTTGTGGGCACATCCCCAGGAGGGGGTGTGCAGGAGGCAGCTGATCGATGTTTCTCTCTCACCGATGTTTCTAACTCTCTATCCCTCTTCCTTCCTCTCTGTAAAAAATCAATAAAATATATTTTTAAAAAAAGAAAACTCAGGTAGATGTGCAAGTTTCTTAAGACTAGAGAGGTAGATGGTGAGAACACAGGACATACTTTATGTTCTGTTTATTATTATACTAGTGACCCTGGGCCCAAAATTCATGCATGGAGGGTGGGGGGGTGTCCCTTAGCCCAGCCTGCACCCTCCCCAATCTGGGACCCCTCGGGGGATGTCCAACTGCCGGTTTAGGCCGGTTCCTTGTGGGATCGGGCCTAAACCGGCAGTCGGACATCCCTCTCGCAATCCGGGACTGCTGGCTCCTAACTGCTCACCTGCCTGCCTGCCCAATTACCCCTAACCACTCTGCCTGCCAGCCTGCTTGCCCACAACTGCCCACCCCCCGCCAGCCTGATCGTCCCCAACTGCCCTCCCCTGT
>NW_005871438.1:28616-30623 GCF_000147115.1 Myotis lucifugus | reverse complement strand
AGGTCAGCATCCAGGCTAATTAAAGTTCACGAGTCCATCGTGGGAGTTCCACGTGGCGCAGTCCCCTGCATGGGAGTCCCAGAGGCCCAGCACATGTGAGAAAGTAGAGAGAGTAGAAACCAAGATAGCTCGCTTCTTTGTCTAGAAGTTTAAATATTCAGGTTTCAAAACTGTAGCAGCCATGCCCATCCTGGCCACTAATTTGTTCCCGGGTAGGACTGATGGGCAAACACCTTCCCACAACACTCAGACCTCACTGAGCATGTGTCTGAACTGCCTTTGTTCAGTCTCTTCCCCCACTGATCAGTGGGGAACAGACTTGGAGAGGGTTAAGTGCAGTTTTTTTTGCAAAGCTGTATATATGGCATGCCTATATTATCTGGTCTCCCCTTTCCTGTTAAATAATAACCAGGTTATTACAACAGTGTCAATATCACCACCTCTGCTGGGCTGTTTGGTGTGTTTTGTTTGCTTGTTTGTTTGTTTTGTACCTGGAAATCAGGTCACCTAAGCTCATATAGTTTCCAAAATATTTCTTCCAAGGATACCTAGACTCAATGTCAGAGGTTTCCTTTACTACTTAAATAAATCCACACCTCTACCCACACTTCTACCACGATGTTAATTTCTCCTAGCCATTTCAACTCATTTATTTACTTCATTACCACAACCAGGACCCACTTTTATGTGTTACTCTCCAAGATGTGCTATGTGCTTCTTTCTTCTAGGAATTTTGGGGATATGGGTTTCACCAGAGTAATATGGAGACAAGCAATTCTAGGATTGAACTGGATTCCTCCACTTACTACCCAACACCACTTTGGACAAGTTACTTAAACTCTAGTTGCCTCAAATTCCTCATCTGTAAGTTAGGTATTAAATAATACCTATTCTGAGCTCTACTGAACCTTAGCAAAACAGACAAATCCATGAATATGCAAAGTCTTTTAGGCCATAGAAAAAAAGATAAAGAGGAAGGTCCAAGATGGTGGAGTAGGTGGAAGCTGCACTCACCTCCTCTCATGACCACATCAAAATTAAAAGAAAATTATAGAACAATCAGCCTGGAAACCATCTGAAGAGTAGCTGAACAGAAGTTCTATAACTAAGTGTATAAAAAAGAAGCCACACTGAGACTTGTGGGAGGAGCAGAGATGCGAAATAGGCAATGGTTGAGAATCCAGAGAGATATCTCAGCTGCAAAGGTCTCCCTGGAAAAAAGAGAGTTCTCAGCCCAACACGCTCCCCAACCCAGAGTGCTGAGAAAAGGAGCTAACATAACATCTGGCTGTGGAAATCAGTGGGGATTCTATTTACCCCCAGGGAGACAGAGTTGCTGGAAACCCAGATGTCCTCTTAAAGAACCAACACACAACTCTCACTCACAGACACTCACCCTGGGATCCACATCAGCTCTGTGGTGGAGGGGAGCCAGAGTCATATAAAAAGAGACTAAGTTGTGTGGTTCTAGGCAAGGGCTGGAAGGACAGCCTCCAATGTCCCTGTATTGAGTCCTCCGACCACACAGCCCGTGGGAACCATCTTTCCTGGGTTAGGCACTCCCTCAACAGGCAGTAGCCTAACACTGGCTCCGCCCTGAGGTCGCAAGATAAACAGTTCATACATGGCTGGAGATGGGGCTGTTGTCTCACTCTGCCTATAGGTTCACCCAGTCCTGTGTGGAGCCCTTCCCCCACAGTACATTAGCATGGTGAGTTACTGCTAGTTTCATCCTGACAGTGCCCTGAGGTCCTGCCCTTACCGGCTCACACACAGCCAGAGGCTCTGTCTGTGGTGGCTACTAGCCTCGGCCTGTGTTGTATTCCTTCTTTAAAAAACCTCCAGGAATTCTGGTCAAGCTCTGGAGTTCCAGAAACACAGGGAGAAACTGAGTTGTCTGGCTTCAGGGCAAGGGCCATCTTCCAACAGGGCAAGCTTTCCTAAGGTTAAGCCTTCATACACACTGCCAAATCTGAATCTGCTGTAGTATGGTGACTCTACTAGCTC
>NW_005871438.1:22740-28516 GCF_000147115.1 Myotis lucifugus | reverse complement strand
CCACCCCCACTGCAATGGTCCAGGTGGGTGGTAGCTGGCCTTGATGTACCCTGAGACTTTTGCTGAGTGATCTCAGATCCAGCACAGCTTCCAAGTTTGAAACAGTACTAACCTGGTAGATACCACCACCCACCCCTACACACACACCAGGTAACTCCCTGAGAACCTGCCACATGTAACTCATGTACTACCGAGGCTCTTACAGTGGTTAAGCCTAAATGGCAGGTGGCAGCAGATCTCAGGTGCTTTTACTGACTTTCCCCAGGACCAGTAGTTGTGGGAGATGGTCCACTTGGCAGCTTGTTGGCAGATGGCCTCCCACATGCACCTAGTTCCAGTAGAGGCAGCTACAACCCATGGATCTCTTTGCACCTTCTAACAGGTAGCCCAGGGCTGGTCACTGGCAGGGTTTGACATTGGCCTGCACTGGAGTCACTCCCAAGAAGGCCCCAGAACCAACACAACTGGATGCTGGCTTGGGACTACAACAGAGCACCACCCAATTAGTGCCACAAATGGCACACCAAAGAGAGGTCTCAGCAAGCACCAGACCCTGATGGGGCAAATTCCACTTCATGGGGTCAGCACTTTCAGATCAGCACATACACTGTGGTTGTGTCCAATCCTGATAGACAGCCAGCCTGAGGGTCAACCCACAGATGTGCCAACAGCATTCAAGACTCAGTGATAACAGGAGGGCACACATAAACCACACAAGGGATATTCCTATAGCACCCAGCTAAGGTGATCGAGAAGATTGCATGACTGTACCCCACAGGACACTACATCAGGCCACCCTACCAAGACTTGGGGACATAGCAGGTCTACCTAATATACAGAAACAAACACAGAGAGGCAGCCAAAATGAGGAGACAAAAAACCATGCCCCCAATAAAAGAACGTGAGAAATCTCCAGAAAAAGAACTAAATAGAATGGAGTCAAGCAATCTACCTGATACAGAGTTCAAACAATGGTTATAAGGATCCTCAAGGAACTTAGTGAGAACTTCAACAGCATAACAAAGGACATAGAAACCAAAGAAAAGAACCAGTCAGAAATGAATAACACACTAGAACAGCCGTGGGCAAACTACGGCCCGCAGGCCGGATCCGGCCCATTTGAAATTAATAAAACTAAAAAAAAAAAAAAGACCGTACCCTTTTATGTAATGATGTTTACTTTGAATTTATATTAGTTCACACAAACACTCCATCCATGCTTTTGTTCCGGCCCTCCGGTCCAGTTTAAGAACCCATTGTGGCCCTCGAGTCAAAAAGTTTGCCCACCCCTGCACTAGAAGGATTCAACAGCATATTAAATGAAGCAGAGGATCAATTCAACAATTTGGTAGCAAAAAATATCCAATCAGAGCAGCAGAAAGAAAAAACAATTCTTTAAAAATGAGGATAATTTAAGGGACCTCTGGGACAACATCAAACATAACAATATTCATATCATAGGACTACCAAAAGGAGAAGAAAGAGAGCAAGGGATTGAGAACTTATTTGAAGAAATAATGGCAAAACTTTCCTAACCTGGTGAAGAAAAAAGACACAAAAATGCAAGGAGCGCAGAGAGTCCCAAACAAGATGAATTCAAAGTAACCCACACTATGACACATCATAATTAAAATGGCAAAAATTAATGACAAAGAGAGAATCTTAAAAGCAGCAAGAGAAAGACAATTAGTTACCTACAAGGGAGTTCTCATACACTATCAGCTGATATCTCAACAAAACTTTGCAGGCCAGATGGAGTGGCAAGAAATATTCAAAGTGATGAAAAGCAAGGACCTAGAACCAAGACTGCTCTACTCAGCAAAGCTATTGTTTTAATATGAAGGAGAGATAAAGAGCTTTCCAGGGAAGAAAATGCTAAAGGAGTTCATCACCACTAACCCAGTATTACAAGCAATGTTGAAGGGACTTTTTTAAGAAGAAGAAGGGGGGGAAAGGAACATAAATATGAACAATAAAATGGCAATAATACCTACCAATAATCACTTTAAGTATAAATGGATTAAATGCTGTAATCAAAAGACAAAGGGTAGCTGAATGGATAAGAAAATAAGGTTATCTACAAGAGACTCACTTCAGATCAAAAGACACACAGAGACATAAAGTAAAGGCATAGAAAATGATATTTCACGCAAATGGGAACCAGCAAAAAAGCTGGGGTAACAATACTTATATCATACAAACTAGACTAAAACAATGGCTATAATGAGACAAAGAAGGATATTACATAATGATAAAGGGCCCAATCCAACAAGAGAATATAATCCTTGTAAATATTTATACACCTAACATAGAAGCACCTAAAAATATAAAGGAAATATTGATGGACATTAAGGAGAGAGTGACAGTAATACAGTCATAGTAAGGGACTTTAACACTCCCATTGACACCACTGGGTAGATCTTCCAGAGAGAAAATCAATAAGGAAACAGTGGCCTGAAATAACACATTAGACTAGATGGATTTAATTAATATTTTTAGAGTATTTCACCCCAAAGCAGCAGAATATACATTCTTTTCTAGTGCATATGGAACACTTTCCAGGATAGATCACATATTAGACCACAAAACAAGTCTCAATAAATTTAAGGACATTGAAGTTATATCAAGCATCTTCTCTGACCATAGTGGTATGAAATTAGAAATCAATTGCAAGAAAAAAACTGAAAATCACACAAACACATGGAGGCTAAATAACATGTTACTAAACAATGAATGGGTTAACAATGAGATCAAGGAAGAAATCAAAAGATACCTTGAGACAAACGAAAATGAAAACACAACAACCCAAAATCTGTGAGACAACTGAAAACAGTCTTAAGAGGGTCCCTTGTAGACAGCATATATTTGGGTCTTATTTTCTTGTCAAGAAACAAGGAAAATCCCAAGAAAAAGAATAGCAAACAAAGCCCAAAATGAGTAGAGGTAAGAAAATAATAAAGATCAGAGTGGAAATAAATGAAACAGAGTCTAAAACACACACACACACACACAATACAAGAGATCAACAAAACCAAGAGCTGGTTTGTACAGCAAAAGAAACCATCAACAAAATCAAAAGACAACCTATTTGCCAATTATACATTCAATAACGGGTTAATATCCAAAATTTATAAAGAACTCATTCAACTTATCACCCTAAAAATAAACAACCCAATTAAAAACTGGGTAGAGGACCTGAATAGACACTTCTTAAAAGATGATATACAGATGGCCAATAGGCCTATGAAAGATGCTTAATATCATTAATCATTAGAGAAATGAAAATGAAAACCACAATGAGACGTCACTTCACATCTGTCAGAATGGCTATCATCAATAAATCAACAAATAACAAGTGTTGGCAAAGATGTAGAAAAAGGGGAACCCCTATACACTATTGGTGGGAATGCATGTGGGTGCAGCCACTATAGAAAAAGGAATGGAAGGTCCTCAAAAAAATAAAAATGGAACTGCCTTATGACCTAGCAATTCTAATTCTGGCTATAGATCTGAAAAACCCCAAAACACTAATTCCAAAGAATATATTCACCCCTATGTTCATTGCAGCATTATTTGCAATAACCAAAATATGGAATCAACCCAAGTACCCTTCAACAGACCAGTAGATAGAAAAAGTAGTGGTACATATGTACAATGGAATATTACTTAGCCATAAAAGGAATGAAATCTTACCATTTGTGGCAGCATGGATAGTATTAAGCTAAGTGAAATAAATCAGACAGAGAAAGACAAATACCATATGATTTTGCTTATATGTAGAACCTAAAGAACAAAATAAATGAACAAACAAAATAGAAACAGACTCATAGTTTTGGAGAACAGACTGGTAGTTACCAGAGTGGAGGGGGTTTGGGATACTGGGTAAAAAGTTGAAGGAATTAAGAAGTACAGATTGGTCCCAGCCGTGTGGCTCAGTGGTTGAGCATCAACCTATGAACCAGGAGGTCATGGTTCGATTCCTGGTCAGGGCACATGCCCGGGGTTGCAAGCTCAATTCCCAGTGAGGGACATGTCAGAAGCAACTGATCAATGATTCTCTCTCATCATTGATGTTTTTAATCTCTCTTTCTCTCTCCCTTCCTCTTTGAAATCAATAAAAACTTTTTAATAAAATAAAAATTGTCACAGGGATAGGGAATATAGTCACCATAGGGAACATAGTCAATAATATTGTAATAACTATGTATGGTGCCAGGTGTTTATGTGAATTATCAGGGGGATCACTTTGTAAATTTATACAAAACTAGAGGCCCGGTGCACAAATTCGTGCATGGGTGGGGTCCCTCGGCCTGGCAGTGATCTGGGCCAATGGGGCCTTCTCACCCAGTCCTAATTGGGGCCAATCGGGACAGCCGGCTGGGGGGAGGGACTTCAGGAGGTTGCCTGGCCATGGAAGGTTGGCTGTGGGAGCACACTGATCACCAGCGGGCAGCTCCTGCAATTAAGCATCTGCCCCCTGGTGGTCAGTGTGCATCATAGCGACCAGTCGATGGGTTGTTCAGTTGACCAGTGGTAAAGGTCACTTAGGCTTTTATATATATAGATATATAGATAATATTGAATGTCTATTGTAATTGAAAAATAAAAATTTTTTAAAAGAAAAAAAATAAAGAACCACCCACTTCATTATATGAGGCCAACATCATTTTGCTTTAAAACTGTAGGCCAAATAAAATATTATCAAATCAAAACCAATGACATTTCAAACCAATAGGGGGAAAAATAAACAATTTAATAAATGGTATTCGGACAATTGACTATACACATACTTGGAAGATATAAGTTCCAGATGAATTAAGGACAAATCTAATATTTAAAACATGTTATAGAAGGTGAAGAGATTAGCCAAAGAGCATATATGCATAGCCCATGGACATAGATAATAGTGTGGTGATGGCCAGAGGGAGGGGGACAGAGGCTGGGTGGAGGTGGGTAAAGGGAGAGAAAAAGGAAGACACCTGTAATACTATCAACAATCTACACTAATAAAAGAGAAACATGGTAATTAGCGTACGACCGCTACCCTTTTCATTGGGTAATCAGTGAGTATATGCAAATTAACTGTCAGCCAAGATAGCGGCCGGCAGCCAGGCAGCTGGAAGCGAGCATGAGGCTTGCTTGCTGCGGACTCAAAAGTTCCCCGCCTCATTTGCCTGCCTCTCAGCTGCAAATCTAAGCAACTATGTACTATGTTGCAAATAAGAAGCTAAACAAAACCCCAGAAATCAGCCGGACTGAAAGCCAGGCGGACTGAAACATTGTATCGATGTTTTCAGCAGCGAGGCCTCAGAGCTAAAGCTGGCCCAGAATAAAAAAAAAAAAAGAAAACAAGGAGCGGTTGGAAGCTTTAGTCACTCGCCAGCCGGAAAACAGCCCTCAGCCCCTCACCCAGACTGGCCAGGCACCCCAGTGGGGACCCCCACCCTGATCCAGGACACCCTTCAGGGCAAACCAGCCGGCCCCTACCCATGCACCAGGCCTCTATTCTATATGGTAAAAGGGTAATATGCCTCCCGGCACCGGGATCAGCGTGACAGGGGGCAGTGCCCAACCCCCCTGATCGCCCTGCGGCTCTGTGTGTGACAGGGGGCGGGGCCACAACCTCCCTATCCGCCCTGCTCTGTTCGTGACAGGGGAAGGCACCCCAACCCCCTGCTCAGCCCTGCTCTGTGCCTGATAGGGGGGAGCTCCCCAATCCCCTGATTGCCCTGCGGCTCTGTGTTTGACAGGGTGCAGCACATCAACCCCCTGATCG
>NW_005871438.1:15914-22640 GCF_000147115.1 Myotis lucifugus | reverse complement strand
TGCCCAAACCCCCCCCCCCCCACGGGCCTGTCTGTGTGTGAAAGGGTAGAGCCATAACCTCTCCATCGGCCCTGCCCTGAGTGTGACAGTGGTGGCGCCCCAACCCCCTGATCGGCCCTGCTCTGTGGGTGATAGAGGGTGGCGCCCCAACCCCCCTCCACGGGCCTTGCTCTGTGTGTGACAGGGTAGAGCCATAACCTTCCCATTGGCCCTGCCCTGAGTGTGACAGGGCGCAGCGCCCCAACCCCCTGATCCGCCCTGCTCTGTGTGTGACAGGGGGCGGTGCCCCAACTCCCCTATCGGCCCTACTCTGTGAGTGACAGGGGGGAGCTCCTCAACCCCCTGATTGGCCCTGCTCTGTGCATGACAGGGGGGAGCTCCCCAACCCCCTGATTGACCCTGCTCTGTGCGTGACAGGGTACAGAGCTCCAACCCCCCTGATGGGCCCTGCTCTGTGAGTGACAGGGGGCAGCGCCCCAACCCCCTGATTGGCCCTGCTCTGTGCGTGACAGGGGGTGGCGCCGCAACCTCCCCATCAACCCTGCCTTGAGTGTGACGGGGGTGGTTCCCCAACCCCCCAATCGGCCCTACCCTGAGCGTGAGTGAGGGTGGCATCGCAACCTCCCGATCCGCCCTGCTCTGTGCATGACGGGGTGGCGCCCCAACTCCCCAATCGGCCCTGCTCTGAGCCTGACCAGGGGCTGCACTTAGGGATTGGGCGTGCCCTCTGCCACCCGGGAGCAGGCCTAAGCCAGCAGGTCGTTATCTCCCGAGGGGTCCCAGACTGTGAGAGGGCACAGGCCGGGCTGGGGGACCCCCCTCCCCCTGCCCCCCGAGTGCACAAATTTTTGTGCACCGGGCCTCTAGTAAATAAATAAAAATAAACATGTTATAAACTTGCACTTACATAAGACCTTCTTAAATAAGACTTGCTTAGCACCACACTCTACTGTGTGACTTAGAACACATTATTTAGCTCTCTGAGGTATTGTGTTGTTGTTGTTTGTAATCAATAGAATAGAGATGATAATAGAAGTATTGTGAAATACACTCTGATCTGCCAAAGTATAAATCTCATTTGTTACATTAAACTTTGTGGTTTAATGGTTGTATCCAGTTCTGTATACCTCAGTCCTCTGGAGGTACTGAAATTTTATTTTTCCTGCTGCTATTAAGAACATATATGAGCCTGGATGGTGTGGCTCAATTGATTGAGCATCGTCCTATACACCAGGAAGTCACTGGTTCAATTCCCAGTCAGAACACATGCCCAGGTTGCAGGCTCGATCCCCAGTAATGAGTGTGCAAGAGGCAGCTGGTCGATGTTCCACTCTCACATCGATATTTCTCTTCCTCTCCTTTGCTCTCTCTGAAATCAATAAAAACACTTTTTTAAAGAACATATTTGAGTCCAGCTGGTGTGGCATAGTGGTTGAGTATTGACCTATGAACCAGGAAGTCAAGGTTCAATTCCCAGTCAGGGCACGTGCAAAATTGTGGGCTCGTCCCTAGTATGGGGCATGCAGGAGGCAGCCAATCAATGATTCTCTCTCATCATTGATGTTTCTATTTCTCTTTTCCTCTCTCTTTCTCTTGGAATATATATATAGAGAGAACATATTTGAGTCTAATTTGCAGAAATTCTTCTTCTGTTAACTCCTATATCTCAGCACCTCTAGAAATGACAAAATTTTCTCCTTCAACATTTTTGACAAGTTTTTAACCTATTCACATGATTGCTTGCTGATATATGATTATATATGTCTGTACAAAAACAGCAAGAGATCCAGGAATTCTGGATATTCTTTTGATTTTTCTCCTTTTAAGATTTATTCCCACAAGAAGAAAATAATTATTTTTAATCTAACTTAATGGGTCACTTTCAAGAACTCTCTCCACTCCTTTATCAAGCAGATGTAAAAACATGTTAAAGTCTTTTATTTTTCCTCTTGAACAAAAAGATAAAAAGACAAATCCTGTTTCATTCGTAAAATTATTATACTGTTTATTTGCCTGTGTGTTTTGTTTTCTTTACCCCTTCCCTGATGACCAATTCTATGATAAAGTAACTCTATATCTAGATCAGGGATGGCAAACTTTTTGACTCAAGGGCCACAATGGGTTCTTAAACTGGACCGGAGGGCCGGAACAAAAGCATGGATGGAGTGTTTGTGTGAACTAATATAAATTCAAAGTAAACATCATTACATAAAAGGGTACGGTTTTTTGTTTTTTTTTAGTTTTATTCATTTCAAATGGGCCGGATCCTGCCCGCGGGCCGTAGTTTGCCCACGGCTGGTCTAGATCAAGACTCAGTTTCAGGTGACAGAATCCAATTCAAACCAACCCAAGGAAATTCCTAAGGGAATAAGTTGGCTTTGGCAGGTGGAAAGTCCAGGGCTGGGTATATTTTCAGGCATAGCTGGTTTGGATGGTTAAGGCCTAGCTCCACCTGATCCACATGGAATAATTCCCCTCAGAAAGAGGCGGGGCTGTCTCAGCAGAAACAGAGAAGAAAGCACTGAACTGGCAAAAGCAATAACTGTCCACAGCAGTAACGGAAGATGTGTCCTGGTTCCACACAATGTGCACATGGTGCCTACACTGTCGTCTGCTCCCTCAGGTCACTGTTTGCACAAGGGGTAGCAACATTACAGCAGTCTTGATGGGTCATGAAGCCTGGAGGGTATTTGCTTCAGTTCCTTGACTGTGTCTCGGTAATGAAGTTAGAAAACAACTTGCCTGCACTCAGTGTGCTGTTTTGCACCCATGTTATCTGTTGTGATATTCGTTAACAATCCATATTTTGGTGTGTGTGTGTGTGTGTGTGTGTGTGTGTGTGTGTGTGTGTGGCTTAATTAGGGGAGATGGTGTACCATACAGAAGCCTCTTGAAAGCAAATGCTCATAACCTCATGAGATTTGAGTGAAAAATCTTCTACAAAGGTTCTGAGTCTCATTTTCCTAGAACTGCAGAGAGTTCCCGAGGCTTTGTCATCCATGTCTGAAGGCCTAAGTGCGGTGGTTCTTGATCCTTGGCCTGTTAGCATTGCCCTGGACATCTGCTGAGGGAAAGGACCCGCGCTATAGGGAGTGGAGGAGGCCTGTAATTGCGTTGGGAACCGCAGTCTCATTGTTCTGCACTGCAGACATGTTGGCACAGTTGACAAATGCTTGGCCCACTCCTGGGACTCCCAGGGCTCTCTCCACCCCAGGAGTATGACTGTCTTCTCCCATTCCTTCTGCCTCAGGAGAGGTTGAGACAGCTTCCAATTTTTTGTTCCAAAATTAGGTTTGTTTGTCCTCTCTGCACTCCTTCCATTCCCTCTCTCCACAGTCTCTCCCCCAGTCATTAGAATGCTTTGTCTCAAGCACGGGAGCAGCGAGGGGCTATTGGTAACCATAGGCAACCAAGAACCTGTAGTAGCTATTTGTGCTATCTTTGTGAGGCGCAATCTAGCCACTAGCTGGGTAGACAGAAAAATGTGCCCTACAGGTTTCCTTGTACAGTAAAATATCGGCTTCTCTGTTTTTAGAACGACCAGTTCATGGGCGAGATGCAGATGATTGGAGGCTATGGTCTTTCAATACTGGCAGGAAAGGTTTGCTCATGTAACGCTGCTCAGTTCGCACTGATGCCTGACGTTGTGGGGAAATCGGTGACCTTCATTTCAGGTCAGCACTTGCAATACATTTCAGACACTCTCCAGGGTTTGCTAATTCATGCAAATGGATGTGTGAACTCTTGTAATGATTTCTCCTTTATAAAACACTCCTTTATAATGCTTCCAGGACATGATGCAGACCAAATCTTTCGTCTGCGAGCTTTCTTCCAATCTTATTTCAGACAACTTCGTATTGCAAAACCCCTTGGCACTCCTTGTTCTTTCTTGTCTGTTCACCCTTTCAGGTGCCTCCTGAAAAGGAGGCTTTTCCCTTTACTTGTCTGCTTTATGTCTCTCATCTATGCCTCAGCACCCAGGCACTTCAGTAAGACATTTCATACACAGGTTTGTTGAAATGTACAAAATTGGGGGAGAGAATAAAAAAGACTTTTGTGACAGCACGTTTTTCAGCCCTTTGCCCTTCCCCCTTATTAAAAAGATTTAACCCGTTAGATCATGGGGGAAACGCCTTCCATTTTAACATGGGATTCCAAAACTTGCCAAGGCTTAGCAATCCAGTGGGGAAAAAAATGTTTGGATTCTGACATAAATGCATGCATCAGAAGAAAGAGTGTTTCATAAAGCAGTTGCTCTTTGCATCAATGTGACCTGAAGTGAAAGTTTTGCTGTAAATGAAAGCAACACAGATTTTGTTTTTGGTCAGCTCTCCCTCCTGATATACCTTGTTTCCATTATCTCTGAACTGCTCCAGCTTTCTAAGTAAAATGGCTCAGTCTGTTACACAAGCTTAATCTCTCCTCTCTATTTGCGGTTGTTATTGTTATGCAATGGCCGAATGGTGGAAAGGAATACCCGTCCCATTTAATCACAAAATGAATAATAACACTCAGGACACTCCAACGCCATAAGGACTCATAACAAAACAGCTACTTCCCTGGACTCTGAAGGCAAATTGTGGCATCCAAGTGTTAAATTACTATCTAGCAGTAAATTATGTTCCATAGAAATGGGAATTAACTTGATGTTAACATAGCACTAGGCCACCATTTGATGTTACTACTTCAGTGTATAGAATAACATGCTAGGAAGCTAAAATACACAAAGCAATTTCTCAAAATTCATAACTTTTAATACCCCTGGAGTGGTCTTTAAATGATGTCATTTTTTTAGTCTTTTAACTTACCTTTATTTTATTTTTATGAAATGTATAATTTTATCGCTATTTGAAAATTTGCATGTGTCAGTCCATGGTAGCTGGTAACCTGAAAGAATCATTTGTCAGACTAACGAAGGTTGAAGCCGACTCCTGTCATTCTTACTGCTGGCTGGTTTTCCATCTCTCCTACCTCTACTTCCATGACCCATAATGTATCAATGTATGTATGTGTAAGTCTATAGTAATATGTTTAACTTAATGTGTGTGGTAAGATCACCCAACTTAAATAGTACATTTTTATCAAATGCGGAAGTAAACACCAGAGATAAAGCTAGGTTGCAGCCTGTAATATTGTGGAAATACGTCATCAGTATTCCTGAAAGTCAAAAGCTAGCAAGTGACAGTGAGCACAGCCCAACATTAAGCTACATCTGTTTTATATAGTTTTTGTATGCAAATGTTAGCTCAATATGAAGCGTGGCTTTCATTTAGGAAAAGATGAGGCATACGTAATTTAAGTCATTATACCAAGCTAACATTATTACTGTACTTTTTTTTCCTAAGATCTGATAGATATGTTTATAAATAGCAACTGAATTCTAAGTTAATGCACATTTTAAAAATTGACATATAACATTATATTAGTTTCAGATGTACAACATAATGATTCAATACTTGTATATATTGCAAAATAATCACCATAAGTCTAGGTAACATCTAATTAACATAAGACAGTTTAGTACTTTGTTGTATGACATTGCCTTATAGATTTGTTACACAAGTTTATTATGTACCTTGTGTTTTTATCATAGGGTCTGTCAAAGTTGCAACTCTAAGAACCCCAAATGAATGCCTCCATGAAAAAAATTGCACATAGAATTATGGTCCTTCTGTCCTTCTAAAATCATGTTCTATTTTCTTTTAGAGTAATTTGCCTCTTAGGTAAGCACTGGGTAGTCCCTTCCATTAAGAGATAGAAAAGAGGTTGAGGAAAGGGTACTTTCTTACTGGGGGTAGAGTAAGCAGAAGGGGTGATAGCACTGTGCCTCAGTATCCCCTCCCATAATTACTACGCGGACCATCCTCATGAGAAAGTAGAGACCATGGAAGTTGAGGTAGGAGAGATAGAAAACCAGCCAGCAGTAAGAATGACAGGAGCCAGCTTCAATTTTTACTATTCTGACAATTCATTCTTTTAGGTTACCAGGTACCACTTTGCAGTATCTTTACACTCTCCATGTGTACATATGCCAAGTAAAATCCCTTGGCCTTAAAATGCAAATGGTTTAATCTTTCTAAGATGAATCAACATTGATTAGCCAGGTTCTCAGATGTCACAGCAACATAAGGTTGAAGATCCTGCAGTTCCAGGTGCCTAGGCTTGCATCAGAAGGGAATGCTGAACATGCCAGTGAAGACACACTCTGTGCTTTCACATATACCTCGAATCTGCCCACTTCTCTCCATCTCCTTGGTAATCACCAAAGTCTAGACCCTTGCTACTCAAAGTGTGGTCTAAGGCAGGGTTCAGCAAACTTTTCTGATAAGGGCCAGATAGTAAGTATTTTAGGTTTATGGGACATAGAGTCTCTGTGGCAACTGCTTACTTCTGCAGTCATAGCATGAAAGCAGCCATAGATAACATGGAAACAAGTGGCTATCTATATATATAAAGAGCCAGGGGCCATCGCAACCGAACAGATGACCAAACAGGCTGAGTGGGGCAACAAGGCCGGCAGGAGGGTTAGTGAGGGACGGGCGACCAAATGACTGAGCACCAGGCTGCATGGGGTGACAAGGCCAGCAAGGGAATAGTGAGGGATAAGCAAACGACTGAACAGCAGGCTGTGTGGGGCGACTAGGTCGGCAGGGGGGGCAGTGAGGGTGACCAGGCCAACAAGGGGGGCAGTTGGGGGGCGACCAGGCCAGCAGGGGGGCAGTTGGG
>NW_005871438.1:0-15731 GCF_000147115.1 Myotis lucifugus | reverse complement strand
GTTGGGGCAACAGGGTTGTGGGGGGGCAGTTTAGGGCAACCAGGCCAGCAGGCAGAGGCAGTTAGAGGTGATCAGGCTGGCAGGGGGGCCAGTAGGGGCAATCAGGCAGGCAGGCAGGTGAGCAGTTAGGAGCCAGTGGTCCCAGATTGTGAGATGGATGTCTGACTGCCTCAGGATCGGGCCTAAACCAGCAGTCAGACATCCCCCAAGGGATCCCGGATTGGAGAGGGTGCAGGCTGGGCTGAGGGGACCCTCCCCCTGCCCCGTGCATGAATTTCATGCACTGGGCCTCTAGTATTTCAATAAAATTTTATTTACAAAAATAGGCAGCAGGCCCCATTTAGCCAATGGGCAATAGTTTGCCAACCTTTGATCTAGGGCAAGCATGTCAAACTTGCAGCCCAGACAATATAACGGTATGTAAGAAACATTTTAATAAAAATTTTGTCACTTAATTTTAACAATATCCTGTTATACATAATTATTAGTAATGATCTACAACGTTCTCTAATGACTAATTACAATAACTGTGTTGCATTCATTTCCCTTTAGCATCTTACACGCAGGCGCACCATTTCTCTCCACTAATACTAGCAGCGAATATTTTAGCAGCTGATTGCCACGTCATTAATCTTAGACTGACTTGTTTGGTGTGCGCAACAGGAAATATTTCGCTTTCAGAGAACAAGAAAAATAGGTTTATTTGTGTTATGCTTATTAATTTGCACAGTTATTCAGTGTCTGGTAAGTTAATGTTCAAGAAAAAAATGTTAATTTTTATTAAAATATTCTATTATTTTATGTTAATGATTACTCATTTATTTCAGTCCTTTGCATTCAGCACGTCTCTATCAAAATAAACCTATGTTTCTATGAAAATTGAAGCTTTTGGTTTTTTTGCGGCCCACATAAACTTAAATCTTGTTTATTTGGCCCGTGTTGGCCTTTGAGTTTGACATGCTTGATCTAGGGACCAGCAAGGTCAGTACCACCTGGAAGCTTATTAGAAATGTAGTATCTCAGATCCCACCCCGCATCTTCTGAATTAAGTTCATTCTAACAAGAACCTTAGATGATTCTTTTGGACATTAAGGTTGGAGAAGCACTGGTCTCCCAGGGTGAGGCCACCACCACCCCTCCTCTGGGTTGCTATGCTGGACTGACTGGTCTCCTTGAACTTCTACCTTTAGTTAACTTTGTCACCCTTTACCATTCTCCACAAAGCAAAGGTCTTCTTAAAATACAAATTGGTTCACATCTCTTGCCTACCAAAAACCTTTCAGCAACCTCTCAACTAGGGTTATCAGACTTAACAAAAACAATGAAAAACAGGATACCAAGTTAAATTGGAATTTCAAATAAACAATGAAATACATTTTAATATACATATGTCCCTTGTAATATTTAGAACATACTTACACTAAAAAGTTAGTTGTTATTTATCTGAAATTCAACTTTGACTGGGTGTTCTGTATTTTACCTAGCAGCCCATGCCCAGTGCTCAAGGTTATAGTCTGAACTCCTTCTTACAGCTTGTAAAACCTGCATGATCTGGCCTTGTCTCCTTACCAGTATCATCAGACACCACCCTAACCTCCTCACAATGCTCTAACCACAGTGGCTAAGCTCCTTCCTGCCAAGATCTTGGACAAGTTGTGGCCTCCACCTGGAATCCATTCTCCTCCTATCCTGCAGGTCTCAGCCTAAAGTCTCCTGTGTAAGGGAGGCCTTCTCTGACTCTGTCTAAATGAGCACATGCTTTCCACACAAGACTCTTTCCTTGAGCTTAAAGAAATCCAAAGAAGGAATGATTTCTTGGGACTGTAATTATCTTAGTGAAAGGAGAATGAGGGATTCCTTGGGACCAGAAGGTCTGGGAATAATAACACAGGAGAGGAAGAATAGCATTGAATGAGGGCAGGAAATAGGAGAGCAGAGGACAGGCGTGGGCCAGTGTGAGTGAAGGAAATTAGTCAGAACTATAGAAATAATAATTTTAAAAAACTGAACGTATAAATTGGATTTGGCTTGTAGAATACACTGAATTTCTCAATGAAGAGTTTGAATTGCTCAGAAAAGCAAAGAGGAGCCACAAAAGTTGTTGAGCAGAGGTGACATCATGAAGCTGTGTTTTGGGAAAATGAACCTGGCAGGAGGGTAGACTTGACAGAAGGAAGGGAGAGAGGCCAGCCAGGAGGTGGTGTTGGTGAAGCAAACCTGAGTGTGTAATTGAACTACTTGAGCAAGGTAGGAGTGGAAGAGAAGGAGCAGCGACAGAGTTAAATGGTTAAATGAAGGCAGGAGGGTTAGAAAGGAGTTTTTCAAATTTGTTTATGAAAGAACTTTTAAAAACATGGGGAAACAGCTTACCTGTGTAATTTCCCATATTATGAGTTAGAAGCACTAAAAGCCCCATAACTGTCCCATGTAACTCTTAATCCCTCTAAAGACGTGAGAGTTAACATATTTAGAAAAGGGAGACTCTAGACAGCCCCCATTCACCTCTTCCTTCCTTCCTTCCTTCCTTCCTTCCTTCCTTCCTTCCTTCCTTCCTTCCTTCCTTCCTTCTTTCTTTCTTTTTTTTTTTTGAAGCAGAGAGAGAGACATTCACAAGGGAGGCTGGCTGAGTCATGATTCAAAATAGGTCATGGCTGTTGAATAAGGGAGCCCTCAACGATGGAGTTAAATGGCCTCTTCACTCACAATGTTAAAAGCATTTTACTCAGTGAATTTAAGCTGTCTGTGCTCCGTGTTCTCTGGCTGATTTTTTTCAAAGTTGGTTTAATCCTGGCACTTCATAAAATGTGTGTAAAGCAAGATTTTATTTGTGTTCAAGAGAAATCTCTGAAAGAGTGGAATAAAACGAAATGCATGGAAACAAGCTCAAATCCTGCAATGAGAAAACACAGATGTACAGGTTAAGTGCAAGATTCAGGCGATGTGCCCCACCCCCCGCCCCTAAATAAGTTTCTAATCAAATGCCAGAATGAAACATTGAAACCTGCCAAAATGTCCTACTTGGCTGCCTTCACTCTTGAAATCATTCCTTTTTATTGCATCTGACTAGGCAGAGAACAATAATGGAAATGCCTACCAACTGATGTTTCTGGCAATTTTGTGAATTATCACATAAAATGAAATGCTGAACTACATTCCTTTCTCCCTGGGGTTTATCTTCACACTCCTATTCATGCTTGGCATCCCCTCTGCTTGGTGTGACCGCAGTCCCAAAACTGAGCTGCTGAAGATTAGACTGTGATATGCTAATCATTTTGCATTTTAAAAAGACTAAATAACCTATTTAAGAAAACCATTTAGGTTTGTATAATTCTTCCCTTCTTCTTTTCCTTTTCTTCAGTAAGCTCGATGTGATTAGCTTCGATTAGGATCATACAATAAGCAGGGAAAGAACACACTTCAGAGATCCCCCATAGAATTTTGCTGGTGGCCCTCAGGCTGCAGATTTTACTGGCTTTCTGGGAGGAAGTGAGCTAGGTGCGATGAGATGACTAAGACAGAAACTGGCGAACATCTCAGGTTCAGTGATCAGAGTTATCAGATTGCAAATGTTTAGGAGGCATAATGTGTTCTAATGAAATTTCCAAGACTGCTCACTAAAAAAAAAAAAAAGGAATTTAGAAGATTTCTTAGTGCCAAATTAAAAACAGTAAATATTGCCGAAACCGGTTTGGCTCAGTGGATAGAACGTCGGCCTGTGGACTGAAAGGTCCCAGGTTCGATTCCGGTCAAGGGCATGTACCTGGGTTGTGGGCACATCCCCAGTGGGAGATGTGCAGGAGGCAGCTGGTTGATGTTTCTCTCTCATTGATGTTTCTAACTCTCTCTCTCCCTTCCTCTCTGTAAAAAATCAATAAAATATATTTTAAAAAAACAGTAAATATTAAGTATAACTTGATTAAGGAGGATTTGTACATCATTAAAGAAAAACTGGAGGGGGTGTATCAAAAGTATAGCAAACTAGAGAAAGTAAAAGAAATTAGGTCAGAATTGTTGATCTGTTCCACAGGCATTTCTCGAGCAGCTATTATATACCTGTCTCCGTGTTATATGTTGATAGTATAAAGATGAGTTAGTCTTCATCCTTTATCTTGTAAAGTTAATCTTGGTACATGAAAATGTAAAGAGATTAGTTCTTTTAGATACTGGTGAAAATGCTTCCAAATTGGGATAGTTGCTTTCTTTCTCCTCTTGGGCTACTTTTTGTTTTGAAACCAGAGAACCTATGGATCTGGGCTGCCAGTCACTACTTGTGCCAATTAAGCAGAGACAGGGTTGAATCATATATGAACATTTATTCCCATAATGCTGGCAGTATGGGAGAGCAGCAGGTCACCCAAGAAAATCTGCTCTGCACCCCACCCCCCATAAGCCAGCTGCTTATATGGGATACAGACAAAGATTACGTGGGGAAGTGGGCAAAAGGAATAAAAATGGGTATAATGGTTACAGATTATAGGCAATGTGGGCAATGTGGGCTGGGGGTTTGCAAAGGGCAGGGGGCATCGGGGACTCCATTGTTGCCTTTCCACAACAAGATTGGATGTTAATCTTTCTATGAAGATAGGCAGCTCCCAGATGAGGAGGATGGGCTGCATTTCCAGGTGAGCTCCCAGGTCCCGTGTATAATCCCCAGCCAGGTTTGAATGTGCTTCCTTTAATCAGAACAAAACAATCATGGTTAACAGAGCATGATTAATATTTCTTATTAGTACTTCTTATAACTAATAGCTAGTCCCCAATATTCTAATTCTACCCCTAACAGTTTCACATGAAAGAGTCAAGCTTCCAAAAGCAGGAAAGGCATTGCTTTGGTTAGAGGTGAACTTTTCACGTAACACATGGCCCACTGAAAAATCCAGACAGTGGCATATATTACTAATGAAGAATTTGAAAACATAGTACAATGTTCTGTAAATGAAAGTAAATATATATGTAATTAGAGGCCCGGTGCATGAAATTCATGCACTGGGGGAGGGGGTGTCCCTCAGCCTAGCCTGCACCCTCTCCAATCTGGGACCCCTTTCACAATCCCTTTCACAATCCGGGACTGCTGGCTCCCAACCGTTCGCCTGCCTGCCTGCCTGATTGCCCCTAACCACTTCTGCCTGCCAGCCTGATCACCCCCTAACCACTCCCCTGCCAGCCTGGTTGCCCCTAACTGCCCTCCCCTGCTGGCCTGGTCCCCCCCAACTGTCCTCCCCTGCTGGCCTGATCGCCCACAACTGCCCTCCCCTGCCAGCCATCTTGTGGCAACCATCTTGTGACCACATGGGGCGGCCATCTTGTGATGACATGGGCGTGGCCATCTTGTGCGAGGGCATAACAGTCAATTTGCATATTACCTCTTTATATACGGGATACTGTTCTGTATAACTCATTAACTAACTCTAGATATCTGCACAGTTTCCTTTTAAAAGAAGCCAGTGTGTCCATACCAGCATTCCCTGCCCATCATTCATACACCCACTAAATGATTGTACTTTCTAATACTGTACAGTACTGTACATAACAGGAAGGTCTTGGTATTGTTACAGATTTTACCAACCCATTCATTAATCCTCCAGAATCCTCTGAGAAATATAGTTAAACCATAACTAACCAATGTTTTCCTCACAGTAATTCTTCCAAGAAAGGAAAGCTTGCTTTAAAAAATAATGGAGGGTTATTTCAGGATACGATACTGGAAGATGATAGAAAAAACAATTATGAATTCCAAGAAAAGAGTAAACAGCTCTAAGAGGAAATATAATTATAGTACACTACTTGACTCTTTTTGGGGGAAAATGTAAGCAGCACAAGAAGATAGAGTCATAACAAAGTAACTGCATTAGGAGACAGGGAAAGGAAGTGAGTTAGTGTGAAAGAACTAAATTCTCATCTATTGTACAATACAGCAAATAGATGATATGAAAAATTATTAAATTGAGAAACAGAAGTTCAGAAAAAGAGAGATATTTTAAAATAAAAGAGAATTACAAATCCAGTGCGTGATCTTAGATTGACAAACCAACTACAAAGGCTATTTTAAAGGCAACTGGGGAAATTTAAATATGTACTAACTTTTATATGATAATAGAAATTGTCATTTTTCTTAGATGTGATAATATTTAGCTATGCATAATAAAGAATATCATGATAACTTTAATATATTTTAAATACATAAACATTTTTAAATACTTTAAAATGGCAAACATCAACATTTTAAAAACAGACTTTTCTATTTGATTTTGAACATCACCTTGATTTCAAAATGTGTTTAAGTAATTTTGACAATATATCTCTGGATTAGTACACAGCCACCACTATGTCCTATAGTTGAAGCTAATTTTTTCTAAGATGACTCTTGCTTTGCAAGATTCTGAAATTTCACAAAACAGATTTAATTACTTTCAGTGCACTTTACTTAATTAGGCAAGAATTCAGACAAACAGATTTTTGAAAGGTTTTTCATTATCAGATAAAAACTAAAAGAGACTGTGAACTAAGAAATTAAATTAACCAAATATTCTCCAAGTATTCCAATTGGTTAATAGGCATGGGTTGGTAAGTCTTGTTCAAACTAAAAATTCACATCCTAACTAACTGTTATGGGTTGATGGTTAAGAGCACAGCAAATGTGTGGCAAATACCAAGGGAATTCCTATGTCAGTAAGATTCTCAGGGTAGAGAGGACACTGGGAATGTGACCTACTTTAAAAATCAACAAAATAATCTTATATTTTAGTGATAAAATTATGATTTTAACATGTGTTTAATGAATAAAATACCATACCTGAGAGAAAAACACTTCTAGAAAGAATTTCACCTAAAAATGCATTTGACACACAAAGTAATATGGTGCAAATTTAACAGAGTTTTTAGTTGGTTGGTTAATATTTGTATCACTTAAATCCCTTTTGCAGTTATCTAAGGTGTAAGCCTTGATCCAATTTTTTTTATCCAATTTTTAAACTATTATATGAATAATTGGGATAAATGAAAGATCATTTAAAGAAAGAAACCAATACACTAAGGGAATATCCACACCACTTAGTTAATTGGAATGGCATAATAATACAGTCATATTTTAATTTGGTGGGACGGTGTTGACATGTAACTACTAATCCACTTAATTGGTTGATTTTAACTCATCAATAAGTATAATTAATTATTACCCCTTCATTCAACAAATAATTATTTAGCATCTATATACAGGTATGTGTGCTGGAGACTGGGAATACAGTAACAAACAAGATAAATTTGATTCCCACCCTCATGGATTTGGAAAGACAGGTGAAAAAAGAAATTTAAATGAAATATAACCAGTGTTCTCAGGGGAGAAGTCAATGAATGACTTGAAAGCACATAGCAAGGAACCTAATCATGTCACTGAAAATATAAACCAGGCACCCGACAGCCCTCTCTGTAACCAACCCCTTTCCTCAGGGTTGAAAATTCGAGAGTAAGTGCAGAATCCCAGTGATGTTGGTGGCTATGCAGGAAAAGGGCTGTCCCAGCTGAACACAGGATCCCTCTGCAGAGCACTGTCTCCATTAGCAATGCAGTTTATGCTGGCTTTGTTTTCCTGGAAAATGCATAGTAAGCTTTGTATCCCAAAGAATGCTGGGAGGGGCACTTGCCAGACTTATGAAGGTGGAATGACTATGGGTAGCTCTTGAGACAGGTGACAGGGTCGAAGATAAGCCTGCTCCTAACCTGAATATAGATATTAATAAGTATTGCAGCACCAAGTAATTCCAGAGAGACTATTAAAATGAATCTGGAACACCTCGATTATCTCCAAGCGTTTGGGTTAGATGACTGAGGGAGGACCAAATAAGTAAATTGGAAAATTCCAACCATAAGCAAAATGTGTGCTGATCTTGTGAGCCAGATTTTCATTAGATTTGAGAATAACTGGTGTGTTGTTGTTGTTTGTTTTTTCAGAATGTCCTCATTGTTGAGGTAAGCTGACTTTATACCCATATTTGGAAGTTGAAAGGATGAACGGTGAGTTTTTAAAATGTAGAGCTTGTTATCAAGTTGCCCAAGGATTTATTGAGTTCCCCTGTGTGCATGGCTCTCCAAATTCATTGAGTAGGAGCCAACTAGAATCAGGGACTTGAAATAATGCATTTAAAAGGTTTATATATTTAATTCCTCACATGTCTAAATTGGTCATTATACCCATTTGTGAATCAGATATTTTTACAGAAGAGAAAACTAACCCACAAAGCCAAATTTACTTCATACTTAAGCCAAGGTTAGGACCCTCTTCACCCTTACCTCAGTGTTCTTGCTAATGACTTTGAGTAATTCTACCTTTGCATCGAATCATAAATATAATCAATTTTAAAATGGCAGTCCAAAGGAAAGCTATGAATTAATTTAATTGGTTCTGTTTTAAAAAGAAGGAAGAGAGGGAGGAAGAAAAGAAAGAGTGGAGGGGAGAGAGAGAGAAACAAAGAGATAAAGGGAAGGAAGAAAAGAAAAAAAGAGAAAACACAGGCCCTGGGGCAGCAGTGGACGCAAACGTTCCTATTTCCTTCAAGAGCACACCTGTCTTATCAGCTGGCAGAAATTGGGGGGGAGGGGGAGGGCTGTCTTCAAGCTTTTGTTACACAATTGCCTGTGTGTGCCATATGTATCTGCAGTTCTGGCTCAGACATAACCCATAAAGTAGACCCTCTAGCCAAATGAATTGCCCAACTCTGGCTAAATTCAGACCTCTTGTTTTGATAATCAGTTCCTGACAGCTGATTTCTGTCCCGAGGACAATAAATTGCTGCTGCCCATTCTACTCTAATTGAGCAGCAGCTCATCAGCGGAGATGAGCCTCAGCTCACTGCAGGCTCACACCCTCAGAATTCAAGGGCCGTCACCAGCTGCCGTCCAGACACATCTCACTTCCTAGCCATGGAGTCCCCTATTGAGTGGGGAGGGCAAGGGGGAGGTGTTTATCCATTCAGTGTATTCAGATGTACATCCCTGGTCCATGAAAATTCATGCGTCCTGTATTGTGTCACATAACCTCAGGGCCAAATCGCAGTCCTTGAAAGTGTGTGAGTGAGTCCAAATGTACTCAGGGAGAGCCCCACATGCTCTCCAAAGGCTGAATTTAGCCTTTCAACCCAGCTCAGAGTTTGAGGAAATACTCACCAATGTATTTCCCCAACCCAGCTTCCAGAAAGAAGCACCAGTCCAAAAAAATAGAACCAATTCTGCCTCCTACTTTGACTCCAATTTGATCGCAATTCTAATAGGGATGCATTATTAATAAGGAATATAATTATCTGCCTGAATGAAAAATCTACTATGCTGCCCAAGTGCATTCGGTTCAATTTGTCTGTTCTCTGTGCAAAGGATGTTTTTGGAATGGGAACCGTGAAAGCGCTGCTCGGTAGCATAGAAAAACACAAGCCCAACATGATTCAGGTGGCCAGGTGAGGAGGACGCACATCATTGTTTCTGTCTTCCCAAACGAGCCCAAGAGGGATGCTGGTCCGGGATGCTGTTTTCAGAGAGTGCAGTCTGTTCCAAACCAGTGACCTTCTGCCCTGGGGTGCTACAGTTTGGCCACACTATACACACAGCCCATTGAACTGCGGGCCTGAGAGAGAGGAAAGGGAAGAGCACATGCTTTGCTGTGGCTGAGCCCCTCTTGACTGTGCCTCGAGCTGTTTCCAGGAGCAGCTGGCTGGGCCCCAGGGCCCGGGCCCCCTCCCTTCCTTTATTGAGAGTCACTGAGCTGGTGCTGCACTAGCAGAAGCATGAGTTGGAGGGCTGGGATGATGTCCCATGTGCTCAAGGGGAAAAAAATACATATTTTAAATACTACATATTTTAATGATATTTCATTTTATTTGCAATTCACAGAGATTTTATTTGGATCACTGAAGCTTTTTTTTTTTTTAATGATAGTTTGTTGGTGAAGAGGACACCTAGAAGTTGTGGCTTTAGACCTGACTGTAGGTGTTTTTGGTTTTTGTTTGTTAATGGGTTGCTTCGTGGTGGTAGTTTGTGTGTAAGAAATTCCTATTTGTCGGCATTCTGTCTGAAGTGGAAGCTGCATAGGTTTGAAAGACCCACAAATTCCCAGCCTTGCTAGCGAAACTAGAACTCTTTGCAACAAGGGGCTTACATTTCCTGCCTTGCTCCGCTCACAGGAACTCAGTTGTGTGCATGGATATTTTGATATCTAGGTTTTCCATAGAACCTTATCTCCAAGAGCTCAGAGAATCGGTTTCAGGTGGAGGAGGGAGACTCGGGCTCTCTGGACTGACACAGATGCACAGGATTCCTGCCGTGGCCGCCATCCCCACATGGGACATGGAGAGGCACGGGTAACGGTTCAGAGGCATTCTCATACCAGGCAATGCACAGTGCTGACATGCAGCGAGCCTGAAAATTAGCACACGAAGGGGAAATCCAAGTCATCTCCCCACCACTCCAAACAAAAGTTCAGTAACACAAAGAATTAAGTGAACAGCATAGGGAATAGTCAATAACATTGTAACTAGAGCTATTGTGCTGACCATTTTGCAATGAATAAAAACATCAACCCATGCCTGGCTGCAATGGCTCAGTGGTTGAGTGTCTACCTATGAACCAGGAGGTCACGGTTCAATTCCCAGTCAAGGGCACATGCCCAGGTTGTGGGCTTGATCCCCATTGTGGGGTGTGCAGGAGGCAGCCAATCAATGATTCTCTCTCATCATTGATGTTTCTATCTCTCTCTCCCTCTCCCTTCCTCTCTGAAATAAAAAAATATATATATTTTTTTAAAAAACATTAAACCACTATGTTGTACACCTCAAACTAAGATCATATTGTATGTCATCTGTAATTCAATAAAAAATAAAATATAACTTCACAGAAACAAAACAATAACAGAGAATTAGCAGAGCAAATATCTATAGATACTATCTTCACACTTGCCTTCAGACGTGTGTTCTGGAGGACTTTTCTCATCTAGGGCAGGAGGATAAACAAGCAGCTTGATTATTTATTATTCTAACACTGGAGGTGATTTTTTTTTCACTTGCATAGGCAGACTTCAGCTTGATTTTTATAACTTACATTTGCTCTCAAGCCTCTGGGATAATTTGGCCACAGTTCTCATTAGCAAGCTGAACAAACATTGCAGCAAGAGAAGCATGCTATGGATGGGTAATGTGCCAGTGCTATTTAGCCAGTGACTCTTTATTCGAAAACACAAGTTTCATTCCTATGTGGGATGTATTAAATCTAGACAATGTCAGTTCTGGGCAGATAGACCCAATAGTGTGTTCCTGTCCAGTTACTGGTTTGGGGAATATAATCTGGATATAGTTAAAGTTGGACACGGTTAGTAAACAGAAATCTTCCAAGGAAATAATGTAAGACACTGTTCAGAAAAAGTTTTAACTGAAAGACATTCACTTCAGACATTCCATTAATTACAAATTTCTGTGTCACTTATAGCAACAACACTAATAAAGTAATAACAGCAAACACTAGTAAGTGGATATAATGTTCCCGACTCTGTTCTAAGAGCTATATACACAGATTAACACATTTAATCCTCTAAGGTAGATGCTAAAGTTATGCCCACCTTACAGACGAGGAAATTGAACATAACAAGGTTAAATAGCTGGCCAAGGTCACATAATTGTAACTGTAGAGTCAGTATTGAACCCAGGCAGTCTGGTTTTAATCACTGCTCTTGCGCTTGCAATATACCTGTAACATCTGCAATTGCAAACCTAAGAGTAGGACTTGCACCCATTTACCCAGCTAGAGATAGGTCACTCTGGCTCCCATCCTATTCAACCACGTCTCCCTCTTATTCCATGACACTCTGAAGGTTTGGCTTTCTCAACTGGCTTTTCCCACTCTGAATTTCCATGCCTGTTCTAGGGTTTGCATTGCTCACGGTAAAAATCACTATTATTGCTACAATCAGGGTTTCCTAATGTTCTTTTAGCTAGCTCAGAATCCCTGTTTCTTCTTTCTTTCTGGATTTCTGAATCTTTGTACTTTTTGTTCCTTTCTCCTAATTGACTCTCTCCTCTATGTCCAATGACATCTTTTCTTCTGCTCATCCATCTCCTCTGATTATTTTTCTCAAGAACCTACAGTTTGGACGGTCAAATAGTGACACATAATGCAGTCCCCCAGAAAATAAGTTCCTGTTCCTGTTTTGTTTTTTTTGCTTCAAAATAAGATATGTGCAGTGTGCATAGGAATTTGTTCATAGTTTTTTTTTAAACTATAGTCCAGCCCTCCAACAGTCTGAGGGACAGTGAACTGGCCCCCTGTTTAAAAAGTTTGAGGACCCCTGGTTTGGACGGTCAAATAATGACACATAATGTAGTCCCCCAGAAAATAAGTTCCTTTCCTCTAGCATGTTCTGTGAGCAGGAACCAGTTGGTTTCTCTATGTGGAAGTATCTTTGGTCACAGGAATCAAAGCGGTGGTGGGCAGTACCATGGAGGTAACTTCCTCAGGGCTCTAAGTCCATTGGCTGCATCAAGGTATAGTTTCATAAAAGCAGGCAAGTGTATCGCTCACCTGCAATACTGTGACAAACAAACACAGACTCCAAAACATTGGAAGGAGCTTGAAAAATCATTGGACCATAAGCACATTTATTCTGTCTCAAGGCCTCCAATAAGGAGAGCTATGGTCTTTTCCTTAAGGATCCTTTTCAATAAAAATCATCTTCCTGTCAATAAATTCTTCTTTTGCTTAACCTGAGTACCTTCTACTGCATTTAAATCCATTTACTCTCCTTCTGCCCTTAATAGAGATGAAGAGCTAATTGTTGTCATCTGCATTGTGAACTCCAAGCATTCTCTTCCTCAAGATGAACAATTCCACTTCCTTCATATTGTCTCCCAGGTTTTGCTTCCCAGCTCTGTATCCTGCCGGGGACACTGAGTAGTGTGAGGATCACCTCTTAGTTGCAACAGCCTGCACACCTACTCCCGTACTGCAGTATCGTAATACCTCCTGTGTGAACTGCACTTTGTGCTTTTCAGAGTGTTTGCGTTGGCATTATGCCACTGGGTACTGCTTTGGAACAACACGCCTACATTACTAACTCATGCATACTTCTTAGTATCTGCTGGGCTGCCTGAGCCCTTTCTCAGCTCCGGATACCAGGAGTACAGTCATTCTTTATTGTATGTTGGCTTGTTTGTCTTGTCTTCCTGAGTTCTCGCTCGGGTCCAGGTCCCTGCTGGGCTCGTCCTATGCATTGCTTATCACGTTTTTCACTTGCTTCTGCCTAAATGAAAAGTCCTCACCATTGAAGTGTCAACACTAACATATGGTGGCTTTATGCTTGTTATCTACATTTTTTTTTCTTCTCTCTCTCTGCTCAGATACTGGATTTGAGATTCCAAACTTATTTGTGGTGGGTTATGCCTTAGATTACAATGAATACCTCAGAGATCTGAATGTACGTGTTGCATGCATATCCCTACCCCCATTTTACAAGGACTTCACAGTTTTATCAATTTAACTAATTATTGTCCTAGCCGGTTTGGCTCAGTGGATAGAGCATCGGCCTGCAGACTGAAGGGTCCCAGGTTCGATTCCGGTCAAGGGCATGTACCTTGGTTGTAGGCACATCCCCAGTAGGGGGTGTGCAGAAGGCAGCTGATCAATGCTTCTCTCTCATCGATGTTTCTAACTCTCTATCCCTCTCCCTTCCTCTCTGTAAAAAATCAATAAAATATATTTTTTAAAAAATTTAACTAATTGTTAAAATAGTAATAATTGTGGCTGCCATTTATTGAGTAACTTCTATGTCAGGAATATTCTGGGCACTTTGCATGCATAATCTCAATTCACTCCCCCCATGATAGAAGCAATTATGATTATCTCTTTTTAACTTCTATTTTTATTTTTTATGAGCTCTATTTTATACTAAAAAAAAAAAAAAAATAAGGAAGCCAAAAGCAGAACTATGGCTTGGTATTGATTTTTCTCCAAGTCATTGACTATGCCTACTTACCCACAGTAATGCTATATAATAAAAGCCTAATATGCTAAGTGTCCGACTATTCATTTGACCTTTCAACCAGTCACTATGATGTGCACTGACCACCAGGGGGCAGATGCTCCAACCGGTAGGTTAGCTTGCTTCTGGGGTCCAGCCGATCAAGACTGGGCGAGACAGGCTGGCCACTCCCTGGAGCCCTCCCGTGGTCCCTCCCCATCCCTGATCGTGCACTGGTAAGGTCCTTCAGCCTGGCCTGCACCCTCTCGCAATCCGGGACCCCTTGGGGGATGTCGGAGAGCCAGTTTCAGCCCAATCCCTGCAGGCCAGGCCGAGGGACCCAACTGGTGCACGAATCCTTGCACTGGACCCCTAGTGGTAAATATTCTATAACCTATTTTGTGTCGGAGCTTGAAATCTAGCAGGTACCAATTCGAGTGGCATTCAGCTAGCTTATAGCTATTCCCAATTTGGGGCAGTAGTTTTATTGGTGGCAGGAACAGCACCAGGGGTTACACTGGTAGGGTCACACTAGACCTGGGTTCAGCAACATCGGTACTTGAGTTGTGGCTAAGAAAGAATTTAGAGCCAAGACTCAAACTATAAGAGAACATTTATTTGGAAAGTCACAGAGGTGTAAGAAGTAATTTGTAGGAGAAATGGGCTTAGGAAACAAATTAGGTAAAAGGCCCTTGGAGCTTAGAAGTGAGGGAAGTCAAGGTGACACACTTCGGGGTTTGGGGAAGTGGAGGGAAAACTATGGTGTGCTCCCATGAGGGAGAGTGTGATGCGTTTTCTGTCCTAAGGGTTTTAAAGGTGGAGATTTTAGGGGAAGTCCCGGGGGAAGATCTCAATAGACGATTCACAGATATTCACAGCAGCTTTTCAGATGTGTCTTTCAGTGTTGAGGTCTCCACTGATTGATTGGCTGGCACAGGGGGTCATTAGTCAAGGCAGCTGGCCCTGAGGTTAGCTTGTCTGGTTTTGTTGCTTTTCTGGGCCTGGAGCTGCAGCACAACTGAGGCCTAGATGTTATCTCTAGGGAGGAAAGGTCAGGGGTCCGAACCACAGGAACAGCGATATGCTGGAGAGGAAAGGTCACCCTGGGAACAAGGTCCTATGCTACAGTTGTCCTTTGCTAGGCACCCAGGACTTTGCACCCTGGTGACCTTCTGTACCATAGTTTTCACATATAGACATCGACTCCTGGCTGTGTGACCCTGACCATTACTGAATGATCTAGACATATTACCCAAAACAGACCAATCTCTTTCTCTCTCTCTCTCTCTCCCTCTCCCCCCCTCCTCTTTCTCAATAGACACTTAAACCAAAATCACAGAGACCAAGGAGTTTGAGGCTTAACCAGTGGACTGAGGTCTGGAGCTACCCCTGTTCCTGTCTTTCATTTCCTTCATTGCTCAGCACTTTCTTTGCTTCTGTGAGCTACTCAGTATCTTACCAATAAATCTCCCTATTTTGCTTATATTAGCCTGACTCCATTTCTGTTGCTTGCAACCAAAATATTCCTGACACATTTCTTACTATCCAAAGGGTCAAATAAGAATACATATTATTTTTTTATTATGGCTGTTTCTCCATTCACCCTGTAATTTTACCAGTAGGAGACTTCTATCTACATCACAGCTAAATATACTGCTCCCTAAGCATTTCTGGTTGTTACAGACTTAGGGAGCCAAATTTAGAAAAAGGCTCAAAACTAAAACAATAAAGCATTTTGTCAAGC
>NW_005871437.1:985460-1012336 GCF_000147115.1 Myotis lucifugus | reverse complement strand
TCAGATATTTCCATGACGATTCATAACAGTAGCAACATGACAGTTATGAAGTAGCAACGAAAATAATTCTATGGTTGGGGGTCACCACAACATGAGGAACTGTATTACAGGGTCTCGGCATTAGGAAGGTTGAGAACCACTGGCCTAAGGCCACGAACCCAGCAACAAGCAGAGCAGGGCTTTCGAGCCCAGCATTTCTCTTTCCATGACTTCTATCTTGGAGAGGCATTTTATTCCCCAAAAGGTGTCCCACTGGAGGAGAGGCGGGTCTCGGGCTGGAAGACACCTGGGTGCTCAGGAGGGACAGGAGGGAGGGGTTTGAGGAAGATGCAAGTGGAAATCGCCCCCCTGAGCCGCTTCCTCATAATGGAGCAGCCCTGTCTCCTCCGCCGAGAACTTTCCAGATTCTGAGCATGAGCCAGTGGCCAGGTGAGGGGAGCATTCAGCCCTCAACGCTCAGCCATCAGAGGCCTCTGCCCAGTGGACGCCTCTGGCTCTAGAGGACCCTGGGCGGAGGGTCAGGATGCAGCGGGAGAGAGCAGAGCAGACATCTGGAAAGGCTCCGAGAGCTTACAACCAGGCCAGGAGGGTGAGGGGAATGATGGGGAAACTCGCCGTGTGACTTGGGGCGAGTCCTCCCCGTCTCTGGCCCTCGGAGCGCACTGGGAAATAGTTCTCAGCGAGCAGGGGCCGCCGTCCCAGTCCGTGCAGCTCGTGTTTTAGGGAACTCTGGCTGCTGGGCTGGAGAAGAGGGGGAGGGAGGGCTCTGGGCTTGGAGACAGACCCTCCTCTGCTCTCCTCTCCTCTCTGAGTCCTACTCCACCTCCTCCAGGAAGCTCCCCACCCCTCACCCACACCCATTCCCCAGCTCTGTGTCCAGAGCTCTGTGGACTCTTTTTTTTTTTTTTTTTTTTTGCCACCAGGGTGAATTGTCAATTGATTTGTTATTTATCCCACTGACAACAAAGAGAGTGAAAAGGTAATAATTCTGGGCCCTGGGGTAATTCAATTCCTGTAGCACCGTCAGCTACATTAACTTACTTCCTGGATCTCAATTCAATTAGAGCAGCATTCCCCGGCATTAATAAATCAATACTCATGCCATTTGGATATATTTTGAATGTCTTTCATTATACATTGCAGGTCGGGGATGGCTGTTGAATTGGAAGTTAATGGGACGGGACAGGGCAGGTGGGGCTGCCTGGGGAGAAGTCAGCCGCCGGCTCTAATTGCCTCGGCTGCAGAGGAGGGCGTTAGTAAAACAGAGGCCTGGTTAACCGAGCGAGCCTGCCGGAGCTCCAGCGCGTGGCAGGCCCATGCAGGTGGACGGAGGCACAGTGGTCGGAGAGACTGTGTTCCGCCACTCGTGTCCTCATTCATTCATTCATTCATCCCCCCACCTCCCCCTCAGTCTCCTCCATCCCTCCTCATCCCTCTTCCAAGCTTTCCTTTCAGCTTCCTCCTCTCCCTCCTCCCCCTTCCTCCTCATTCCTCCCATCCCTCCTTTTATCCCTGCTCCTCCTCCTCCTCCCACCCTTTCTCTCGTCCGTCCTCCAGGTGGTCATCCCATCCCTTCCCTGTCTTCTCCTCCTTCCTCCCATCCTTTCTCCTCCTTTCTGCCAACTTGCTTTCCGCCCTTCCCTCTCTATCCACCCAGGACAGTTTCCTGAGGCCCCATGCTGACTTCTGGGCTTAGTTAGGTGTGTGTCATACATAGCACAGCAGGGGCTCACAACCCTGTGAATGAATCCCAGTCCCCTCAGGTAAATACAATATGGCAGTGGTTCTCAACCTTCCTAACGCCGCGACCCTTTCATACAGTTCCTCGTGTATTAGGCAACCCCCAACCATGAAATTATTTTCGTTGCTACTTCATAACTGTAATTTTGCTACTGTTATGAATCGCAATGTAAATATCTGATATGCAGGATGTATTTTCATTGTTACAAATTGAACATAATTAAAGCATAGTGATCAATCACAAAAACAATGTGTAATTATATATGTGTTTTCCGATGGTCTTAGGTGACACCTGTGAAAGGGTCGTTCGACCCCCAAAGGGGTTGAGACCCACAGGTTGAGAACCGCTGCAATATGGGTTCCCAGGTTCCTCCTCTGGGGAGTCTCCGCTAGGAGGTCCGGGAAGGGGTCAGAAATCGGGGTCAGCAGCCACAGCAGAGAAGGTGCCCGCACAGTGGAGCTAGCCCCCTGTCGCAAACTGCTTATAACTGGCTGTGCGGCGGAGCGAGTCTCTGCCTCACTGAGCCTTCCTAAGTTCGCCATTGAAGTTCTCGCCTGGTAATGTCCCTTGGGAGGGGCAAGAGAGGTATTGCTTCTTCCCTTTGACAAATGAGGAAACTGAGGATCAAACAGACAAGAGCTGAGCCAAGCGGAGTCTCCGCCCACCATGCATGGAGGCGCAGGGCCTTTGCACCTGCCGTCCCTCTGCTCGGATCCCTCTTCTCCAAGGGGCCCAAGTGACTGGCTCCTCCCTTCTGTATTTGTTATCTGTTGCTACATAACAAATCACCCCAAAATGTAGTTGCTTAAAACAACCAACATTTATTATCATCCAGATTCTGTGGGTCAAAAACCCAGGAGTGGCTGGGGCTGGCTCATGCTCTCTGCGGTGGTCAGAAAGTCAGCAGGGGCTGCATTCAGCAGAAGGCTTGACTGGGGCTGGAGGGTCCACTTCCAAGACGGCTCCCTGACCGGCTGTTGCAAAAAGAGTTAGTTCCTCAGTAGGTGGGCCTCCACAGAGCTGCTTGAGTGTCCTCATAACATGGCTGCTGCTTTCCCTAGAGCAGGCGATCTGAGCGAGACGAGAGATTATGCTGGAAACTGTGAGGTGTTTTAGAACCTACCCAGAAGTCCCATGCCATCATTTCTAGCACATTCCACTTGTTTGAAGTGAGTCACCAAGCCCAGTCCACACTGCAAGGGAGGAAAATTAAACTCTATCTTTTGAAGGGAAGACTAGCAAGGAATCTGTGGACATACTTCAAAACCACCTGTCTGTAAGGACCCCTGGCCTCTCATCACTCGCTCGTCCTCTGGTTCTGCTCTATTTTTCTCCATAGCATTTGCCATCACCTGACATCCTATGGATTTTAATTATTAATCTTGTTTACTGTCTGCCTCTCCCCACTAGGGTAGGCTTTGTGAAATCAGACACTTTGTCAGTTTTGAACCCCAGCTCATAGCAGGTCCTTGAGAAATGACTGTCAAATGCAAGGATGAAGACGGAGCTGGAGGAAGAGCGAGTACTGCTGACCCACCTGGCCTCCCTGCCTCTGGAATCTGGCCCTGGATGGACCTGCGGGACCTGGGATCATCCTGCGCCCAGATTGGGGGCAGCCTGGTCTGTGCAGCCAGTTCTGGGCCCAGATTGGCCACTAGCCTTCAGCGTGATACTGGACATGTCCTTTGCCCCAGTTCAGCCTCAGTTTCTCCGTCTGATGGAATATGCTGGACGCCTTCTTCCATTTAACAAGTAAGCCCCAAGCACCCACTGTGTTGGAACACAGTGTTCTGGGCCGCAGAGAGAGGATCAGCTCCTGTCCTCATGGGGCTGAGCCTC
Source organism: Myotis lucifugus (assembly GCF_000147115.1). Classification (NCBI taxonomy): domain Eukaryota; kingdom Metazoa; phylum Chordata; class Mammalia; order Chiroptera; family Vespertilionidae; genus Myotis; species Myotis lucifugus. Next base: position 1,008,756 of record NW_005871437.1, on the reverse strand, counting down.
TAGAATAAAACCACCGAGGGTCCTTCCCCCAGCCCTCAGGCAGATACTGCTATGGACTGAATTGTGTCTCCGCAAGTTCATCTGTGGAAGCCCTTGTACCTAAATGTCACAGGGTTTGGAAGGTAATTAGGGTTAGATTGGGCCCTGGATGTGGGGCCCTCATGATGAGATTAGTGGCTTTATAAGAAGAGGAAGAAAGAGAACCCTTGACCACCCCCTTTTCTGTCTCCCTGTCTCTCTGCCGTGTGAGGACAGAGCAAGAAGGTGGACGTCTTTAAGCCAGGAAGCGCACCCTCACTAGGAATCTAATTGGCCGGCCCCTTGATCCTGGACTCCCAGCCTCCAGAACCATCAGGAATAAATGTTGCTCAAGTCCGCCGGTGGATGGTGTTTTGTTACAGCAGCCTGAGCTCACGAATACAGATGCTGATGGCCCGCCACCTGAGGTCAGAGATCCACAGGCTCCACATTAGGATGGGATATTTCAAACTCAAGATTCTCCCGGGAAGGGCTGGAGGGCCGCTGGAGGGCAGGGTGTCTTTAAAGCTAGTAGGAGGGGAAATGGAGAACAAGTTCTTGCTCACCCCTGGGCCTTTGCACATGCTACTTCTCCTGCCTGAAACTCTTTCTCCCCTTTCCTCACGCATTCCACTGGCCCGCTCCTCCTCGCCCTTTGGATCTTGGCTTCTATGCCACCTCCTCCGGAAGCCCTCTGGTTCCCACAGCGGGCTGTACTGGTTCCTCTGTCATGTCTTTCCAGTCGGCACCTCCTGGGAGCACCCCAAGGGCAGGAGCCCGAGCTGGGATCCTCGGTGCTGCCCATCCGGATGGGGACCCAGCCTCAGCGAGGCTACATGTTTTGCCGAGATCACACCGCAGGCGACTGTCCCAGCTGCGGCACAAGCCCAGGCCCGCCTGACTCCCAGCGTGCTCCTTGCCTGGGCTCCGCAGGTAACTGCTCGGGAGTGTTTTACCAACACTCTCTCTGTATCTTCATAAAACACGAGTCTGCTCATTTCTCAGATGGAGGAGCTGAGGCCCAGAGCTCGCCACACCCAGCCTGCCCGGACTGGACCCCAGTCCCTTGGAGGGACCCTCTGGCCAGCGACAATCAGCTCCCTCGCAGGAGCTCCCTGTCGCCGCGCCCCGAGACCCTCACCTGCGAGCTCGCCTGCACTCCGCTGAGCCCTGAATGGAAGCTGTTGTCAGTCCCACTTTCCAGAGGAGAAAAATGGGGGCCCAGGGGTGGGAGGCCCCTTGTTTATGGTCACTCAGCTGGGAACTGGCAGAGCAGGGATTTAAATCCGGGTCCACTTTGCCTTTAACCACGGAGCCACGGAGCCCATTCGAAGCTCTGAGCGAGAGTCAGGTCACGATCCGTTCCCTCATGAATTAATAATGAATATGACGTCCCTGAGGGAGAGGCAGCTAAGACACAAGCAAGTAAGTGCAGGAACGAGGTGAATGCGGAGGGAGGAAGCAGGGTGACGTGCCAGGGAGTGGCCAGGGAGGGCACGTCTTGAGGGCATGTCTGAGCGCCCAGGAGCTGGCCACGCAAAGGTCTGGGGCAAGGCCTCGGAGTAAGAAGAAAAGCAAGAGCATCTTGGAGGGGCAGAGCTTGGGGAGGGGAGGAAGAACGCCAGGACACCACTGCCGCCGCTGGGCAGGCCCCCCAGGTCCAGCTGGGCACTGGACGGGCCTTGATACAGGGGGCGGGAGGGTCAAGGAGCCGGGAAGAGAGGGCCCCGGGCTGCTGTGCGCTGAGGCCTCCAGGGGAGGGTGCTGAGTGAAGGCAGCCTGTCAGCGGGCTCTGTGACTGTGCCAGGTGCTCATGCCACGTACGGCTGACTCCCCAGGCCTACAGAGGAGGCCAGAGGCTGCAGGCATGTCGCTCTATTGCCCCAGCACCCACATAGGCTGCTAGGGTGGTATCCCTCAGGGAGAAGGGACCCAAATCCGAAGGCGGCAGCTCAAGCACCAGGCCTGGGCCCAGCTGCAGGGGTCAGAGGGTGGGCTGCCTCCACTCCTCGGGTCAGGCCGGGGCCAGACCAAGGCCGCTCGGGTCCTCAGCAGGCCCTGGAGAGAGAGGCCAGCGGAGAGCAGGCAGAGATCAGAGCTGAGGCCCTGGGCCCTCCCCTTCTTGCCTCTTGGCTGCCCTCTCCCTGCCGCCACCTCACCCCCCAGATCTCTCAGGGAAGAACGAAGGACCAGGATGACCTGCTCACCTTCTGACCTGACACAGGCTTGAACACCCACCGGGGCCGTCTGAGACCCTGGGCCGTCGCAGAGGCAGTTGCTGTATCTGCCTAAATTTCTCTCCGAGGCCCCTGGGGGGACAGCCCAGGACAGTGGGAAGCACATGGGCTTTGAAATAAAATGTTAAAAATCTGGGTTCAAATCCTGGGTCCCCCTTGGGTGACCTTGGGCAAGTCACCTCACTTCTAAGTCTTTGGTTTCCTCGTTTGCAAAGTAGGGGTGAAGGGGGGGGGCGGTGCCACCAAGGCCAGTTAGAGATGAAAGAAGAAGATGCAAATCAGGAGCCATTGTCCTGGTGCTCAGCAAAGGTTGGCCTCCTGCAAACACCCACCTTTTCTCACTTCAAGTTTTTCTCACATCCTCCCCTCCCCTCCACCTATGTCAACAACTAGCTCTGTGTGACCCAACAGGAGACTTTTACCCTGGCTGGGCTCCATAGAGTTTGGAAGCTAAAGGGGTCATGAACTCAAGTTTGCAAGGAATGGCAAACCAAGGCCCAAGGTCAATGGCAAAGCTGAACTTCGGGTTCTCTGAGGCCATAGCTGTGTGGTCAGAATCCCAGCCATGGGCTCCCCTCTGGGTCCTGCCCTCACCCCATTCCCCGGCTGTGAGACCTTGAAGAAGTCGCTTCCCCTCTCTGGGCCTTATCAGAATTGCAAGGGGTTGAGCCACAGGTTTTCTGAGGGCCCTTCCAGTGCTGGGGTTCTGAGTTGGATCATAGGATCGCAGCCGTGGCCACCTCTGAAGCCATCTTCTAAGAAGCCAGGTCACCCCATCTCCTGGCTCCAGGGATGGCCTTTGCCTCCGTTGCTCTCTCTGCCTGGAACACCCTTCCCACCCCGGCAAGTTCCTTCGTTCACACCACGAGCCTTTCTGGCTCACCACTAAAAGGTCACCTCTGACGGGAAGCTCTTCCGGGTCGCCAGCCCCCCATGTAAAACCAACCTCCCCTCGGGCTCCGCAGGCCCCGAGCGTACCCCCTGCATGAGACGCATGCACTCTGGTACCCTTATTTGCGTGCAAGTCCTGGTTGCTTTCTGAGTACAGGGCTTAGGTCTGATCCATTTCTGTATCCCGCATCTGGTGGAATCTATTGAATAAATGAATGAACAGATGAATAAATGATAAGCCAGAGTTCAAGGTTAATGTCAGCCAACGGGCCTCACCCTTGTCCCTTGCTGAGAGCCAGGCCCCTGACCCGTCTGTCTCCCCACGTGAGCGGCCCAGACCCACCTGGCCACTGGAGTCACTAATGAGCATCGATTCCGATCGGCCCCATCTATCATGCCGCTGGAGCTCCTTTCCTTAAAGAACATTAGGGAGCAAATGTATCATCGGTGACTGGAGGCCCAATAAAGCAGGCACCTCGCGAAATCTAGTATTCAACTCGTAAAGGCCTTAAAAGCATTTTTCAATTATGAATGGCCTGAGGGGAGTTGTTCTTTCTTCGCCGGGGGATGAATAAAGATGGAAAATAATAGCATATCAATATTGTTGCAACTTAGCAGGATTAATCTGGAAGAGTTAAAGTCCTTGCTTCTCCCTGATGCCCGCGTGCTCAGGTGCGCGGGGAAGGACTCGGCCAAGGTGAGCCTCGCCAGGACTTCCGGGGCCGGGCTGCCTCCCAGAGCACCAGCACCTCCCAGGCTGTGACCGCCCTCCCCTCTCACAGCTGCGCCCAGGACACTGCTGGCTCCGAGCCATTCTTCTTACCCACCTGCGGCCTCCCGGACCCGCCTCCTCATGGTGATCTCTACGCTTCGCACCACACAGAGGGCATGAAGGGGTCTTTATCCTGATCGTGGTAATGGCTGTTCAAATCTATGTGAAAATGTCATAGAACTATACACCAAAAGGAAGGAAGGAAGGAAGGAAGGAAGGAAGGAAGGAAGAAAGAAAGAAAGAAAGAAAGAAAGAAAGAAAGAAAGAAAGAAAGAAAGAAAAGAAAAAGAAAGAAAAAAAGGAAGAAAGAAAAAAAATGCATGTAAAATCTGGGTGAAGGGTATACTTTTGTACTATTTCTACAATGTCCTGTGAATTTTAAACTATTTCAAAATAAGAAATTATAATAAACAGTGGTCCTCGCGGGAGCAGAGGGAATGGGCTTCCAGTGGTGGGAGTATAAGAAGGCACAACAGCTGCAGAAGCAGTTTTGCATTGTCTAGTGTGGTGAGCAGAACAACGTCTCCCCTGCAAAGACGTCCACATCCTCCTCCCCAGAATCTATGGTTACACTAGGTTACACGGCAAAGGAAACTAAGGTTGTTCACCCGCTGACCTCACGAGGCGAGGTTATCCTGGGGGGCCCAATGCCATCACCAGGGTGCTAATAAGGGAAAGAGGGAGGCCTGTCAGAGAGATCTGAAGAGGCCACGCTGCCCTCTTTGGAGATGGAGGAGGGGGCCGCGGGCCAAGCATGCAGGCAGCCTCCAGAAATTTGGAAAGACAAGGAAACAGATTCTTGCCTAGATCACCCGAAAGGAACACAGCCTTGACCACACTTTGATTTTAACCCAGTGAGATCATGCTGGACTTCTGTCTACAGAACTGTAAGACAATAAATGTGTCTTTTAAGCCACCAAGTTTGTGGTCATTTGTTACGGCAGCAATAGGAAACTAGCGCATCGAGCAAATAATCTTTTTGAACTCAATAGGCATACACCCTAAGACTCAGCAATTTCACTCCTAAAGAAAATCTTGGAGCTGCATTAGGTCACAGGTATGGTGAGGAGACATCTATAAGAATTTCATAGCAACATTATTTGAAACGACCCAACAATCCAAATGTCCTTCAACAGGAGATGGATAAACCCCTTGTGGTACATTTCTACAATGGAATATTCAGCAATGAAAAACCAAAGACATAGCTACACACAAACACATGGATGGACGCCACAACACAATGATGAATGAGAGAAGCAAGTCACAGCAAAAGACACGTAGTAGGATTCATTTATATAAAACTCAAAAATAGGCAAAGCTAAAAAATAATACATCGTTAAGGACTGTCTTTTTACAGAGTGAAACTATAAGAAGAACAAGAATTATTAATTCAAAATTCAGTATGTTGATTACCTTTGGAAGAAATGATAACAAAGGCTTGAGAGCCACAAGGAGTCTCAAAGGTACAGTAATTTCTTGAGCTGGGTGGTGTGGACACGGGCATCTGTTTTATCATTAATGCATATTATATTAACTATCATCATGATTACTTAAACAGCATGTGTATGTTTCTATGCCCTTTTGAGAGCATGGTTTAGTTCACAATAAAATAAACGTTCTTGAAGTGTCCTTGCTTTTGAGTATTCACTTGATTTTTTTTTTATGATTTTTTTCCCTGCTTTGAGCAAGGCAGGATAGGGTCATTCATTACCTTCATGTTATAACTGGAGAAATTGAGGCTCTAAGGGTTTACATGACTTCCTCAAGCTCACCTGCCTACTTCCCAAGAGTCACCTCTATCCACTCCCCATCCTCTATCCTAGGCTCTGGACTGGCTGAGTTCAAGGAAGCGATGAGACAGCAGATAAAGAAAATTTCACTTTCTTCCTGGCTTTTGAATTTCAGAAAGGGGAGTTAACACCTGAGGTCATGGAGGAAGTTTGGAGATTATGTAAAGAGTGAGAGCAACCTCTCCCATCTCTCAGATTATGGAGAGATTTGGGGGCTGAGATAAGTGTAAAGTTGTCTGTGTGTGGTGGGGTAGCATATGGGTTTGCAGCGAGTCGGAAGTAAAGAAGCGTGGTGTAGAAATTGTGAGGAAGTTCAACCCCACACTACACTTCTCCAAGGTCAAGTATTATAGGAGGACAACAGAACACCAGCCAGCTCCCTAGGATCTGAAAAACCTATAAATCTCACTTCCGGGGATAACCCAGGGAGGCAGCAAGACCTCAGAGTAAAATGCCGGGTGGTATGTGGGCTAGTAGGACCTTGGACAGCTTCATGGAGCTTCCTGAAGCTGGTTTTGTATAACAGAAGGCATAAATAAACAAAAATCTGAAATGAGAAAAGGAGACATAACTACAGAGCTTACAGATATTAAAAAGATTTAAAAATTAATGAGAAGATTAATTTATTAGTGTAAAATTTTAATTCCTCTAATTTAGATGAACTGGACAAATTCCTCAAACAACTCAACTAACAAACTGACAGAGGAAGAAATATAAAACCTGAATAGTTCTAGATATTGTAAAGGAAACATACCCATTTTTTAAAAGTCTCACAAAGAAAATGTAGATGCAGATGGTTTCACTGGTGAATTCTTCCAAACATATAAAGAAGAAATGATACCAATCTTCAACAAACTGTTCCAAAGAATGTATTGTGAAATAACATTTTCTAACACATTTTTGAGGTCAGTATAACCCTGATATGAAAACTTTGCAAGAAAGGAAACTTATAGTTCAATCTCTCTCATGATTAATTAACTTGTCCAAGGCTCAGTTCTTCATTTATAAAGTGGAGATAATAATAGTTATCTTCCTTGGAAAGTTCTTATAAGGATTACATAAGATAAATGCAAAAATCCTTATCAAAGTACAAGCAGACCAAGTCCACATGTGTACTTAGATTATTAAAGTCATAACCAACTTCAGGTTTTTCTTTCCAGGAATGAGAGGCTTGCTTTAACATTTAAAAATAAATTACTGTAATTGAAATAGAATAAGAGAAATAAAGGATACATTTATATCAATAGATGCAAAAAGTCATTTGATAAAATTCAACACTCATTCACAATTTAAAACTGTTAACAAATATAAAAATAGGAAATTTCCTTAACCTGATAAAAGGTATTAACCTAAAATCACAACAAACATCATACCTAAGAGTAAAATATTGAGAACTTTCCTCTGAGATTGCTAATAAAGTAATTGTGTCTACTATTCCCACTTTTATTCAACATTGTACTGAAGATCCTAGACAGAACAACAAGATTTTGTTTGTTTGTTTGTTTGTTTTTTGGTTTTTTAAAACTATATCTTTATTAGAGGCCCAATGCACAGAATTTATGCAAGGGGCTCGACCCTCGCAGCCCTGGCTTCGTCCGGAAGGACACCCGGAAGGTCGTTCGGCTGTCCAGTCTAATTAGCGTATTACGCTTTTATTATTATAGATTGATTTCAGAGAGAAAAGGAGAGGGAGAGAGAGAGAAAAACAGCAATCATTGATCGGCTGCCTCCTGAACGCCCCTACTGGAGATCTAGCCCACAACCCAGGCACGTGCCCTGACTGGGAATCGAACCGTGACCTCCTGGTTCACAGGTTGATGCTCAACCACTGAGCCATGCCAGCCAGACAATAAGATTTTTTTTTAAAAAAAGAAATAAAAGGTATAAAGATTATAAAGGAAGAAGCAAAAGACAATGTGGTTGTGTCCATTAAAAATCTAAAATAATTTACAAATAATTAAAATTAATTGGCCAATTTAGCAAGCAATTGCATTTCCATATACCAATAGTAATAATTAGAAAATGAAGTATAAAAATAAATAATCTACAATAAAATAGAAAATATCAAATAACTAATAATAAATCTAAAATGAGATGTATAAGATCTCTGCACAGAAAACTATAAACATTATTCCAAGAAATTAAGGACCTAAAATCAGTAGAAAAGTATACCATGTTCGTGGATTAGAAGACTCAATATTGTAAAACTATTCCTGGCCCTAACTGGTTTGGCTCAGTGGATAGAGCGTCGGCCTGTGGACCCAAGGGTCCCAGGTTCGATTCCGGTCAAGGGCATGTACCTTGGTTGCGGGCACATCCCCAATAGGGGGTGTGCAGGAGGCAGCTGATCGATGTTTCTCTCTCATCGGTGTTTCTAACTCTCTATCCCTCTCCCTTCCTCTCTGTGAAAAATCAATAAAATATATATTAAAAAAAAAAAAAAAGCCCTAACCAGTTTGGCTCAGTGGATAGAGCGTCGGCCTGTGGACTGAAAGGTCCCAGGTTCGATTCCGGTCAAGGGCATGTACCTTGGTTGTGGGCACATCTCCAGTAGGGGGTGTGCAGGAGGCAGCTGATCGATGTTCCTCTCTCATCAATGTTTCTAGCTCTCTATCCCTCTCCCTTTCTCTCTGTGAAAAATCAATAAAATATATTTTAAAAAAACAAAAAAAACAAAAACTCTTCCTGCCCCAGGACCTTTGCAAGTGCTGTCCCTACGGCCTACATCAATGCTCTAACCCAACTCTTCCCAAGCCTGGCTTTTCCCATTTTTAGGACTCAGCTTAAATGTCGTAGCAGAGAGACCTCCTTGACCACCCTACTTTTCTCTCAGACATCACCCCATTTATAACCTTCCTAACACTTAACAAGCTGGAATTGTTCTGTGTACACAACAGCTTTATTGTGTATTGAGTGTTCCTCCCCACACACACTGGAACATAAGCTTCTTGGGAGTGCAAACTAGTAAGTCTTTCCTGTTCACCGCTATACCTCTATCTCAATAGGACAGAGATTCTCAACCTGTGGGTCGCGACCCCTTTGGGATTCAAACGACCCTTTCACAGGGGTCGCCTAAGACCATCGGAAAACACATATATAATTACATATTGTTTTTGTGATTAATCACTATGCTTTAATTATGTTCAATTTGTAACAATGAAATTGGGGGTCACCACAACATGAGGAACTGTATTAAAGGGTCGCGGCATTAGGAAGGTTGAGAACCACTGCAACAGGATTTCAACAAATCAGAGTTGCATGAATAAACAAATTAGATCATCCATTTCAGTCCACCCAGAACCAGAGGGCATGTGATAGGGCATCTGAAAATTAAAACAGATGCAATCATTTACTGATGGGCTGCTCTAGACTGATTGCTGTGTCTGTCCCCTACCCACAGTATCTTGCATGCTCACTGCGAGCCTGTGAATTGGTTATTATAACCCTTTACTTACCGACTAGGAGATGGGGTCTTGGACCAGGGAGCAGGTTTGCCTACCATGGCTGTGCAGCTCACAGCTGGAAGAACTTGGACTTGAACCCAAGACTGGTCCAAGGAAGGCCTGGCAGGATTTCTGTGCCACCAGCTCATTTGGAAGCAAGGACAGTCTTGATACCTGTAGTTGGCAGAGTAATGGTCCCCAAAGATGCTCATGTCTTATTCCCCAAATCTGTGCTCCAGCTAAGGGTTTGACGTGCTAGCAGACTGGATTGTCCCATGTGGCTACCTTGGGCCTATCTGGATGAGGGAGGCAGGGGTATCGGAGTCAGAGAGAGAGATTGGAAGATGCTAGCCAGTGGTTCTCAACCTTCCTAATGCTGCGACCCTTTCATACAGTTCCTCATGTTGTGGTGACCCCCAACCATAAAATTATTTTTGTTGCTACTTCATAACTGTCATTTTGCTACTGTAATGAATCGTAATGTAAATATCTGATATGCCTGATGTATTTTCATTGTTGGCGACCCACAGGTTGAGAACCGCTGTTAGGCTGATGGCTTTAAATATGGAGCAGGAAGTCACAAGCCAAAGCATTTGGGTGGGCCCTGGAAGCTGGAAAAGCAAGGAAACATATTCTCCCCTAGAGCCGATAGCCTCCAGAGAGAATGCGGCTGGGCCGACACCTGGATCTGAGCCCAATGAGATTTCTGACCTAAGAATTATAAGATAATAGATTTGTGTTGTTTCAAGACAGTAGTGCCCCATCTGGTTTGGCTCCATGGATAGAGTGTCAGCCTACGGACTGAAGGGTCCCTGATTCGATGCTGGTCAAGGGCACATGCCCAGGTTGCAGGCTCGATCTCCAGTGGGGAGCACGCAGGAGGCAGCCGATCAATGATTCTCTCTCATCATTGATGTTTCTATCTCTCTCTCCCTCTCCCTTCCTCTCTGAAATCAATTTAAAAAGTATTAAAAATAAATAAATAAATAAATAAAGACAGTAGCAATTCGTTACAGCAGCAATCGGAACGTCACACAACCCCTCACTGTATTGGGCACATGTCTGCCTCCCCAGTCTCCCCAATTGAACTGTGGGTTCCCTGATGGCAATTGCCCAGCAAACAGCAGTGGAGCATACAGTAGGCGTTCAATAATGACTCGGAGGGTGTAGTTCAATGGCAGACGGGAGTAAGGGTTCACAGTGAATCCAAGAGGACATGAGGTGAGTCCAGACAGGATGGGGCAGGCAGGATGCTGGCTGGAGGGCCCCAATCCCACCGGGGACCCCCAAGCTGGGCCAATCGCTCCCATTTCACACATGCAAATGCCAAGACCCAGAGAGAGCAAATGACCAAGACCCCTCAACAAGCTGGTGGCCAAGATGGGATTAGAAATTAGGTCCCCACTCCTGGTCATTCCCAGGCCTCTGGCCAGCCCTCCCCACCTCGGTGGATGAAGATGTCCCTCACCCAGGGAGCAGGTGTGACAGAACCCCTGACAGGCCGGAGGCTAGAGGCCAAGGGCAGGCAGGGTGGGGGAGGAGTGTGGAGATGACCACGGCAGGCTCCTTACCCGGGAGTTAGCTCTCCGTCTAGCAGAGATCAGATTTGACTGGGGGTCGGAGACACAGATCTAGTCCCAGCTCTGCCACCGTGTGACTTTCAGCAAGCTCCTCTCCCTCTCTGAGCCTCAGTTTCCCCATCAGGGGACTGAACTTAATCTCCAAGGGCTTTTCTGGCTCTTGAGTGGGTGAACTGCCATTAGGCCTGCCTTGCTCTCAGACCCTGTGCCCCCTCCCCAGCTGGGGTCCCACGGCTTCTCAGCACACCACCTCCTCTCTAGGCTCTGGACTGGGGCAGGGGGACTGCAGTGGCAATAGGTGTTTCCCACCTGTCCTGACCTTTGCCCCTACCCTCCCCCTTACCTACCTGCTCAGTTGAGCTTCCAGCCTAACCCCAGAGAGAAAGGGGACTAGGACTACATGAGGCCAAAGGGCATTCGGCCCCAATGCCTGAGTCTCTCCTGCCCGCAGCTCCCCATCACTGGGCCATCCGGGGCCTCCTCTCAGACCTTCTATGATCCCTGCATGGCTAGACCCCTGGCCTCTGGTCCCTGTACCCTGCTGGCTGACCTGTACTTTCTCCTCAAGTCTTCAAGCTCCTCCCAATCCCAACATCCTATATCCTTAACTACAGAGACTATCCAGCTCCCCAAACCTCTTGAATCCCATCCCATGTAGGGCCCTACAAAAGAGTGAGTCCTAGCATGGAAACCAATGCACAGAGAGGGTCAGCAACTGCCTGGAGGACACACAGCAAAGGCACAGAGCTTCCCCAATTCGATGTCTTCATCTGGGACCACTCCCCAGCACCCACATTACAACCCAGCAATCCGCTCTAACGGCCTGAAGGACAGGGAGAGCAGCCAGCCCTGATGACCGATGTCCAAGACCACAGAGATGCTATTCTTTCCTCGAATGAGCTCCTCCCACCCTGTGCCAGAATTAGCCATTTAATGCAGCCGGGCCTGTTTTGTCCCTGCCTCTGAGATTAGCTCTGGAACAGGCTTTGAATGCCTGCCCAGAGACACTCAGCTTAAAACACCGGGAACCAGAAAAAAAAAAATCGACCACATTTAATGGAGCCGTCAGCGGGCGGGTCTGGGCCGTCCATTATGTAGCCCTGCCTTACCAGGGAGCCCGGCCACGTGGCCGCCTGACCACAGCATTAAGGCGACATTAGCCCGCAGGCCGGGCTGGGGGAGGAGCTGCAGAGCCCAGGCCCGGGGCCTGTCTCTTCTCTCCCCAAGGCCCAGGGCCCCAAGTATTTTATATATATATTTACTGATTTCAGAGAGAAAGGAAGAGGGAGAGAGATAGAAACATCAAAGATGAGAGAGAATCACTGATCGGCTGCCTCCTGCACACCCCACACTGGGGATCGAGTCCACAACCTGGGCATGTGCACTGACTGGGAATAGAACTGTGACCTCCTGGTTCATAGGTCAAAGCTCAACCACTGAGCCCGCCAGCCGGGCCCCCAGAGATTCTTGGTGCCACTCAACAGGCAGCAGGGAAGGAGGCACCCATCAGGAGGCTGGTCACAGCCTGTGAAGAGAGTAAGGGGGACTCTGGCCTTCAATTACAGGTGCATCTAAAAGGGCCAGAGTCACAGACCCAACCAGAGTCAAGGGAAGGAACATAGACCCGCCTCTTAATGGAAAGAAGGCCAATGTCACCTGGTGAGGAGGGCATGTGGGTGCCCCCCCCCTACCCCTACTTCTCATGGAAAAGGGACTTAGCCACGGAGGGAAGGTCTCACGCCCCCATCAGAGCTCCTTCTCGGAAGCTCGGCCACTTAAACCCCTGCTCCCTGGAGATTTCTTCTACAGATTCCTGGGCTACCCAGTGTCCGGGCAGGAGCCCTCAGCCACACAGCAGGACACCTGGGTTGCGCTTCTGCCTGCTGTGTGACGCAGGGGGGGCCCTTGACCTCTCTGAGCTGGTGGCCACAGTTCTGAGCCCTAGGGACCCCTCTGCTCGGACACACCTCTTTCTCCTGCGCTCCCAGGAATGTTGGTCTGTCTGAGTAAAGTGCTCTGAGAATCCACCAGCCAGGGTTTCCTCGACACCGTCTCTGTGTCGGTCCTGTGCAAGGCGCGGGGCCTCGGTTTACCCCCGCCTTCAAAGTCTTTATCTCACGGCAGGCCGATCTGGAGCGTCGGTTGCTGCCGTCTTCAGTGAAGAAAAGCAATTTGGTAAACATGGATCTCCCAGATGTGAGAGAAGAAAGCAAACATCAAAGCCCCTTTTATGTGAACTTTCCGGGGCCACAGACTCAGCAGTGTGACAGATCGTATTTCCCAAACATGGCCACCACAGTTTCCACCCCACATGTTCTCCGAACGCGGCGGCCACGGCCCCCTGCGCTCCCTCCCTTGATCTGGGTGGGCCTGAGAGGGCAGCGGAAGTGACGCTCCGTGACTCGGGGGGTGAGGTCATAAAGGGCAAGGCAGCTTCCACTGGTCCCCTCGAAACGCTCCCTCCTGGAACCCAGACGTCCCCCTCTGAGGAAGCCCAGGCCACATGGAGAGAGCACGTGGGGTGGGGGGGCGGGGGGTGCTCCAGCCCACAGGCCCACTGAGGTCCTTGAGGATGCACCAGCCATCAGACCGGACCCTGGGGAAGCCTTCAGGGTGACTCCCACCCCAGCCACACTCTGACCACAACTGCATGAGAAACTAACGCTTTAGCCGAGCCCAGGCAATTCTCGGAACAGAAAGATCAGTTTTAAAATGTCATTGTCTTAAGTCACCGGGTTTGGGATGACACTTTGTGCAGTAACAGGTAACCAGAGCATGTGGCGCATTTGCAGAGGTGAGCGAGGAAGGCCTGCCACACCCCGGAGTGTCCCTCTCTTCTGTCCTCTGCTAAGCCAGGCCCCTGTCACGTGACAATGACCGTACCAACCTGCTCAGACTACAAAGCCCACTCCCACCGGCATCTACCACATGCCAGTGTTTGACATACATTCCTGTAACACTCAACCATTGCTGCCTCTTAGATATCTTGAGCCCTACTTTACGGATGAGGTTTCAGAAGCTCAGAGAGGTGGAGTGACTTGCCCAAGGCTGCACAGCCAGGGTGAGGAGGCCCAGGATTTGAGGCAGATCTCACTGGCATTCCTCCGCAGGCCGCGTCCTCTCTCTCCTGGGCGGGCTGAGGAGGGGAGCAGAGTGCCCGGGGAGAGCACCCAAGCCTGGGCCCCATCCTGGCCGTGCCTCTCATGGGCTGTGTGTCTTTGGGCAGCTTTCTTTCCCTCTCTGAGCCTCAGATTCCTATTCTGTGAAACAGGATACAGATGCAGGGCTGTTACAGGGAGTAGAGAAAATACAGGGACTGTGCTTTGATGATGACAAAAGAGAAGCTATGATGGCATCTGTTTTAAAAGGAGGAAGTTTAGTCACTGAGGCCAATCTGATAACTTCCTCAAGCCCTGGCCAGTGGTCTGGGCTCCGGATAGGCCAGGCCCCATGGGTGGCAAACTCGGCCTCCATGTCCCCTGGCCAGATGGTCCCTACTCCCTCAGGATGGAGCCCTTTCCCGGGCCCACAAAACCTCCACCAGGCAGGAGTCCCCGCCGGGTCCCCAAAACCTCCACCAGGCAGGAGTCCCAGCTGGGCCCCCATAACCTCCACCAGGCAGGAGTCCTAGCTGGGCCCCCAAAACCTCCACCAGGCAGGAGTCCTAGCTGGGCCCCCATAACCTCCACCAGGCAGGAGTCCTAGCTGGGCCCCCATAACCTCCACCAGGCAGGAGTCCCCGCCGGGCTGAGCTGCCTCGGCCAGAGGCACCTGTTGGAGGGCCGTGGAGGAAAACCCGCCTTCCCTTCCCCCTGGTTAACTGCCTTAAACAAACGTCACCACCAGGCTGAGCTGTCTGCTCCGGTGGCCCCTGTGGACCCAGTTTCTGCCGCCTCCACCCCTCCTGGACCTCAAGGCTGACCTGCATGGTTGACCTCAACACACTCCTGAGCCCTGTGGCTTCCGGTGGGCGCAGCCAATGAGAGTCCCCGGCAGGAGCCGGAGGGAGGCAGGAGAGGGAAGAGATCACAGCGGCGGCTCACAGCATCCCAGGCCCAGAAAGCTGGAAGGATGCCTGAGAGGGAGAACCACCTCCTCCAGAGAGGCCTCCGGGGCCCAGAGAGGGCAGGTGACCCACCCAAGCTCACACAGTGAGGAGGAGGCTAGTTCTCAGTCGTGCCCACATTTGTGGGTGGGGAGGCTGCAGGGGCCGTGAGGACAGGGGCCACACTGGCCCCTGTGGGGCTTGAGCCCCAGGACAGGGGCGTGTGCTGACACAGATCGCTCCCCTCACTCGTGGTTCCCTCGCATTTAAAGGGACCCCTCCTCTGTCCCTCCATTTGAGATACTCCTTAGCCAGGACTCAGACCAGACACCCACCCCATCCCACCCCCAGGCTGGCATTCGGGGACAAAACTCAGCCATCAGCTAGGAGAAAGGTGTTTGGAGCCTGGAGTCTACTGCAGTTGAGCTGCCCTGAGCCTGGGTGAGCCCCTAGTCCCTCTGGGCCTCAGTGCCCTTGCCCTTAAAGGGGGAGACTCACAGTGCTTGCCTCCTGGGGGTTAAATGAGATAATACCTTAAAAATCCCAAAGCAGCCTCTGGCCCACAACAAGCATCCATGTCCCCATGGCCCACCTCCACCCCCAGGGCACAGAGAAGCCAACGCTTCAAGCTGGCAAGGCTTTGGGGTCAGTCTCGGTCCATTCGAGCTGCTGTAACAACACACACGGGCGGGCTGGCTCATACACAACAGAAATGTGCTTCTCATGGTCCGGAGGCTGCAAAGTCCAAGATGAAGGCGCCAACAGGGCCATGTCTGGTGAGAGTCCTCCGCCTGCTTCATCGCTGGCATCTTCTCTCCTTGCTCTCACCTGGGGGAGGGGGCAGGGAGCCTCTGTTATAAAGGCACGATCCCATTTATTAGGCTCCTCCCTCCTACTTCAGCACCCCCCATAGCCCCATCTCCTAGGACCGTCATCTTTGAGGGTCAGGATCACACATGAACTTGGGAGAACACAAGCCTCCAAGCCTCCGTAGCATGGCCCATCCAGGCCAATCTGCCAGAACACAGCCCCTCTCCTGGCCCCTCCCACTCCCTTCCCAACCTGTGCCCTTGAGGCGAGTCGGGGGGAGGAGGGAGGGTTCTGTCACCTCCTACAACAGCCTCCGCAGCTTCTAGACACCCCACTGCCTAGAGCTCAGGGCCTGAGCCCGATCACCCCCATCCGTCTGCTTCTCAGGCCGGGAGGCCTGCCGTCACACCACATGCCTGGTGCAGATGCATGAACTCCCTGGGCCGCAGATGGGGGGCCGGGGCCGAGATTGCTGGGGTGCGGAGACCTGAGTGAAGTGAGGGGGAGCCATGCAGGTATCTAGGAAGGGGTGTGGGGCAGAGGGAGCCCAGCAAAGGCCTGGAGTGAGAGGAGCTTGGCACGCGCAATGGAGAGAAGGAGAGAGAGAGGGAGGGAGGGAGGTGGGAGGGAAGAGGCGAGCAGGTGCTGGTGGTGAAGGGCCTCAGAGGAAGGAAGAGGACACTGGTGTTCTCCGGGGGGCAGTGGGAGCTGTGGAGGGTTCGTGGCCACGCACGCTGGGCTTGTGAATGCCAAACAGCGACCCAGACCTTTAGCAGCCGCGCAGGCGGCATCCTTGCTTATCTGCCCCCTACGCTTCATCACAGGAGCCTGAGCCCACGCCCAGCCATGGCCAAAGGCTCTGGGAGCCACACAGGACGGAGCCAGGCACCAGCCCAGGCCAGTCAGTCTCTCCAGCAGGCAAGCAGACTTGTGTTTCTGGGACACACGCAGAAGTCTGGGGCGATGACTCTCTCTCTCTCTCTCTCTCTCTCTCTCTCTCTCTCTCTCTCTCTCTCACACACACACACACACACACACACACACACACACACACGTCAGAGCAATCCTGACAAAGACTGGCAGCCAGGAGCTCTTGGTCCTATTCTAACGGGGCAGCCAAATCTTTACGTGTGACCCTGGAGAAGCCATTTCCCTTCTCGGGGCCTCAGTTTCCCCTCAGAACACTGCTAGCTCTTCGGTGCCACGGCCCTGCCTCACCCTCTGTCTCAGGGCGGGCTGGGCTCTGGGCTTGCGCTGCGGCCTCCCAGAGCCTCCAGAAGCATCCTCGCCCCCCGGGGAGGCCCAATGCCCCTCTTAAAGAGCCCACTCCAGAGACCAGTGGCTCCCCACGCTCCCAGGCCCCAACTCTGCCCCCACTCCCCATGGCCCAGCCTCCCCTGCGCTTGCCATGGGCTCCAGCTGCCAGGAGGGGGGAAGTGTGCTAATTCCACTGGAGGCTCGACCCCCACGTTCATTTATTTCAGACATGACCTTTGATTTCTCGAGTAGAGTGTAAATTACATGTCGCCAGCATAAAATATTAAATCCAATTTATACTTAATTATTGATGCTATTATGTATTCTATAGTAATGGCATCAGAAATCTCAGCCCCCGCCCGTGCCCAGTAAATAGCTTTTTTGCATTAGAGGCTCCTTGAGGTAAGAAATCTTGCTCCGTTCCTTCTTAACCTTGTGATTGATGACTGTGGGGAAGTTCGTAAATAGTCTTCCAGAAATGTTTCTCTGGCCCTCCGTAGCTCCGAAGGAAGGTGGGGGCCGCGCTAATTGTCGGGGCGGATGCCGCCCTCCCCACCCCAGTTGGGGCGGGCGGGCTGAGGGCTGGCGAGATGGGGACGGTTTAAGCGAAACCGTGCTGAGTGGTTTAAGAGAGCCAAGGAGGGCCACGGCGGTTTTCTGGAGGCTTCAAGTCACATGTCATCTTCACATGGACATTGGGGTTTTGTTTTTTATTGAAACATTAATAATTCCGGTTTCTTGTAAAATATTCATGGTTCCTGTTGCTGCATGCAAACCCACTCTCGGCCGCCGCTTTTAATTTCCATCTCGGCCCATGCAGGCCGCTGCCGGCGACCACCCATGGCTCCAGTGCAATTTATTAAGTGGGGGGAACGGTGGCCATCGGCGGTCAGAGAAATCGCTCAGGGCTTCTCTCGCAAGCCAGAGAGGCCGGCGGCGGGCAGGGCTGCCGCGGGGCAGGCAGGGCGAGCGCGGGACAGGGCATGTTTCCAGCTAAGAGGACAGCAGCCTCACGCATGGCTGGGCCTCAGAGCTGGGGGTGATGGGGGTGCAGCGTGGGGGAAGAGAGACAGGCAGGATGGAGGAGGCAGAGGGGATGGGGAAGGAGAGAAGAGGCGATGGTGGGCAGGGGCTGGCACTGTGATAGAGTGCAGAGTCCAGGGACAGGAGACCAGGATTCAAGCCGCAGCTCTGCCTCCAGCTAGCTGTGCAACCTTGACCAGCGACTTAACCTCTCTGAGCCTCAGTCTCCTCCGGAGGCGGGGCCCGGCAGGTGCTGCGTGCTTGGCGTGTCACCCCTTCTCGGGAGATGAGAGCTGCTGTAGCTGTCTGATCAGTGTCTGTGTCACGTGTGGGGGCCCATAGGGGGCAGAGCCTGGGGAGACCTAAACGGTTCAGCTCTTCTTTGAACAGCTGAGGGCGAGGCTCAGAGAGGAAGCGACTTGCTCACCGTCGCTCCTTGCGAGGAGGATGCGTGCTGTGCCCCAGCCTGAGCTCTGCAGCTTGGATTCTTTACATTTGGATTCGGAGAGCCAGGGCTCTGGGGATCACAACTGCCTGATCCATCCCAGAGCCGTGCCCCACCCCCGTCCGCACCACCCCAAAGAGCCGTGATTAAAAGGTTTGACTGCTGCCGCAGCTGGGTCCCACCCCTCCCCATCTGCCCTCAGGGTCCGCCCGCCCGGATGGACGTGATCCGCTCAGGAGCACTCCCGCATCTCCCTGGGGCTCCCGCTATTAGCGCTGCCACCAGAAGCCAAACTGAGTCCCGGAGTGTCAGCCTGAGAACGACCTCAGCTGTCAGCGTCCTCTGCTCTGTGGCTGTGTGGGTGAGGAAACTGAGGCCCAGAGAGGTGACGTGGTTGCCCAGCGTTGCAGAGACACAAACAGAACCCCAGCCCTTTGGCCTCTGGCTCTCCAGGTCGACTGCCTGTGAGGGGTGGAGGGTGGACTGTCAGCCCCCAGACTGTCAGCAGGCGTGACCGTCGGTGCACACACCTGGGTGGCAGAACCCTGGCCTGCTCGGGCCGGAGGTGGCCCACCACTGGGGTGCGTTTCCTGAGCCAAACCCAGCTTCCTATGTATCTGCCCATAATCGGAAACATGTCCACCCACAGCTGGGCACACTCCAAAGCCAAGGGCCGGACAGCCGGTGTCCACATCCAGCAGAGAAAGCCTCTGTGACCCCAATCCCAAGTGTCAGCACAGAGGGGCCGGGCGGGGGGGGGGGGGAGGGGGGACCCGTGTCCCCAGGGGGTGGGGCCTCCTTGGTGCCCCAGGCAACAGGCAGGCACCTGACTGGCCCACCTGCCCCAGAGGCAGAGGAGTGGGCACCAATCAGGAGACAGGCATGAAATCCCTGAAGCATGGCGCCCCCAACACCTGTTACCCACCGTCTCTGGCACAGTGGGATTCTCCGAGCGTAAGCAAACGCCTGCTCCCCTCTGACTTCCGCCCCGAGTCCTGGTTCTGCCTTCGTAGCAACACCTATGACGAGGGAGCCTGTCTTCTACACGACGGCCTTCTGACCCTTCTCCTTTCCAGGTTCACTGTCCCAGGCCCTTCAACCAGCTCTCAGGACACGGGCCAAGATGGGCCTCCCTCTTACTCCTTCCACGTGCCCCCGCCCCGTGCCCTGCACACACCGAGCATACGACACAGACACTGAGCTCCGTCGGGCCAGCATGGACCACTCCCGCCAGGTGCTGGGCTTGGCACAGGGGAGGGGCCTCCTGCACGCAGAGGGGAGGCCTCCTGGGGACATGATGTTGCAACTGGTCTGGAGGGAGGAGGAGGGGTTGGCTGGGAAACAGGTGAGGCACCAGCGTTCCCGGCGGAAGGAACAGCAGGGATGCAGGCCCAGAGTCACAAGGGAGAGGAGGAGCAGGGAGTTCAAGGAGCCAACGCAAACTGGGGGTCCAGACCAGCCGGGAGGGCTCGCGGGGAGGCGCCCCTGGGGAGAATCTGTGGGGAGCTTATTCAGTCCTGCTCCCCTCGCTCTTGCCAACACGGAGCCTGCTCACCAGATCTAAAGGGAAATCGGTTAAGACTTTGTTCTCAGCAGTCCGCGCTTTTAGCGGCTGTCCGCTGGTCTGTTCTAGAACATCATAGCGGCGCAAGGCAGGGCCTCCTGGTCGGTCGGAGATTTCCCAGAATCTGCCTATTCCTCTTTTTTTTAATTATATAAAAGCCCCCTCCCTGCTGCCAGCCACTGATGCCGCCCTGAGGACCATTCCCCCGGAGTGGAGTGACGATGGCTGCTGGGGTCGCCTTGGAGGTCTGTGTGGGGCTGAAAGGGCTGAATTCGTGTGAAGTTCCCGCGCGCGGCCCTGCGGTGTCCTCACCTATCTCGAGCTGTCATTTCTGTTTAACCATATTTGGTCTCTAAGTTGCCAAGAAACCATGTAGAGAAAACCAGTGTGGTTTGGGTTAAGCCCCAACAGAGTGTAGCCAGCAGCCAAACTACTTCCTTCTTCTTCTAAGGTTTCTCCTGACATCTCAGCCCAGAGCAGGCCTGGGAAAGTTCTCCCTGAAGCCTCCAGCCCCCACAGGCTCACCGGAGAGCCCCCCACCCCGTCCCTCATGGGGAACCTCACCTGGGACCGGGCGCGGGCGCCTCCCCTGGGAAAGATGGCCGAGACCCCTCGGTCCACGCCCCGCAGGGTGCGGCTTCCCTCTGCTCTGCACCACGGCCTTTCAGACCTAGGTGATCTGGACTCTTTTTTGCCAAGTCCCTTCCAACTGATGCGGACATGCTCACCACTTGTTTCCTGCTCTGCCAGGGCCGCTGCGGGAGGGGGAGGGTGACGGGAGGAAGAGCCCCGGCCCCTCCAGTCTGCACGCAGTCCCAGACCAGACAGTCTCCAGTCACCGCATCTCCCCCGCTCTCCTCCCCCCCCCCACCTCCCCACCCCCGCCACCGCCTGGAGGGACCCCCGCCTCCTGTCATGGCCCCGCTCAAAGGGTACTGCCCCAAACCGGCCCTGGTGTGCACATGGACGTGTGTGCACACCAGATGGTCACCACAGCATTGCTTTAGAGGATTAATTAAGTCAACTCAATAAAAGATCACTCCAGCGCTAAGCACCAGACTGTCAGACATAGTTACTGACAATGGGAAGTTGTTCATAATACATGAAGTCAGTGGTTCTCAAACTTCAGGGCACATTGGCATCCCTGATGGGCTGGGCATGTTCACACAGACCACTGGGCCCACCCACCCCCAAGTCCCTGGTTCAGTAGGTGATGGGGGTGGTTGGCGGGGGGACAGGAATTGCATTTCTAACACGCTCCCAGGTGATGGCTGATGCTGGCAAGGCTCTTACTTTGAGAACTAAGGCACTAAGTCATAAAAAACAAAATGCAAAATTCCAGGCAGCACCATGTTTTGGTTATGGATAAAAACACGATTAAGATATTGATAGTAATTATTCCTGAATAATGGGGTTGATTATAGTTTTTTTGTAATTTTATTTTTTATGTCTAATTGTATCTTCCAAATTGTCTGCAAATAAGTCCGACTTATTTTAACATTTAACATTTAAGCAGCTCCTCTCTGAGGCCTCCCAGTCTCCCCCAGGGACAACCGATGACCCCTTCCCTCTCCCACTGCTGCTGGGGCCTCTGCCCAGCTCGTTCCTTCCCTGTGTTTGTTATGCTGTCCCCATGCCTGTCCCCACAATAGGGGTAGATGCCTCACACAGGACTCTGGCTCAGCCGCCACATCTCCCCGCGCCCAGGGCCAGCACAGCACCCTCCGCCCATTCAGTGGCCTGGGTCAAGCCTGAGCGCTGCCCCTGTGTGGCTGCTGTTTGGCCCCTACTGTGGGTCCTGGAATGGCCCATCCTGCCCCACCGGCCCCCAGTTTGGCCCTCTAAACACCCAATATCATAGCATCACCCCATTGGCAGTATACCAGGTGCCCGCCCCCACCATGGAGCACTTGGTACCAGGATGGTCATTGGCCCCAGTGTCCAGAGAGTCCTGCAGGCCGAGAGATGCAGTCTCTTCGGGCCCAGAGGCTGCACAATGCACACTGCCCTCACTCTGCCATCTGCCAGCTGCGTGACCTTGGACGGATAAACTTGGCATCTCTGAGTCTCGATTTACCCCATTGTCCAATAATGAGGCTGCATTAGCGAAGAAGCAGAAAAACTGCTACCCATGTTGCCCCTCCCCAACCTCACCCCGACAGACACTGTTCATCAATCACATCGTTCCCTCTCCCTGAGTCAGGATGAAGCCTCCGAGCTTTTCTTAACGCCATTCTCCAAGCACCCAGCCTGGTGCTCCCATCAAAGCAAACCAACATTTAAGACGAAAACTAATTCCCATTCCTGAGCTACATCATTCTCTTTCCCTGAGACCTAGAACAGTGCTCGTCTTTGTTAAGTGGGCCCACGTGGACACATACCCGTTGTCACCAGTTATGAGAATGGAATCATTGGTAGCCGCCAACCACCATGTACCAACCCCAGACCAACTACTTCCTTTTTCCCAAGATCCCTGGCCATTCAGCTGGCGCCCTCTGCTGCCCATCAGCCTTACTGCAAGGGCCTTCCACCCCCAAGGAACTATCTGAGGACAGCAATGCCCTCACAAACTGGTCCAAACTTCCTCATCACGATAACCTCCTGGGTGGCTTCAGATGCCTCCGCTGCAAGCCAAGCGAAACACCCAGTTCGTCACTTTCAACTCTGTTTGGTCTCCTTCCCTCCTGCCCCCTCGCCCCCATGTGCCATCCACGGCACTGAGAGCTCAGTGGTCCAATTCTCTCACTTCACAGTCTATGAGACTGAGGTCAAGTGAGGAGAGGGGATTGGCTCAAGGTCACACAACCAGTCAGACCAGAACTCCAGGCCCCATATTCCCAGCACCCGGCTGCCACCACCACTCACACCAGGCGATCTCCCTCCTCTCCAAAGGACAAGACAGGAAAGAAGTTGCCTGGTCGTGGAGGCTGCCAAGGGTGTCATTGATTGGCGGGGGGCGGGGAGGGGGGTTGCCTGGAGCCAAGGAGCTATGGGCTCCCTTGCAGAGCATCCTGCGACACTTTACAAAGACTTGCCTGATCAGGCCTCCTCTCGCCTCTGAACTCATCTCCCACCCCGGCCTCCAATTCACTCTGCTCCAGCCACAGTGACCTTTTTCCAACCTCGGGGCCTCTGCACTTTGCTGTGACCTTTCGGGGGACCCTTTTGCCCCAGAGCCTCACGTGTTCGGTTCCTTCCTGCTGTTCCTCCAATGTCACCTCCTCTAAGAGCGCCTCCTCGGCCACCTGCAGCCCTCGGTGCCAACCTGGGCTGCTGTAAGGCCTCCCCATGGGCTGGTGGCTTAGAAACAACAGGGGTGTCCTCCTGGCAGGTCTGAGCCTGGAGGGCTGCGATCGGGTGCTGGCCTGGTCAGGGTCTTGGCAAAGACCATTTCCCAGGTTTCAGTCTGTCAACTCATATC
>NW_005871437.1:952582-985360 GCF_000147115.1 Myotis lucifugus | reverse complement strand
TGGACCTATTCTTGTTCATAAAACTATGTTGATCATCATATCCCACATATGAGTGAGATCATGTGATATTTATCTTTCTCCGGCTGGCTTATTTCACTTAGCATAATGCTCTCCAGTTCCATCCATGCTGTTGTAAATGGTAAAAGTTCCTTCTTTTTTATAGCAGCGTAGTATTCCATTGTGTAGATGTACCACAGTTTTCTAATCCACTCATCTGCTGATGAGCACTTAGGCTGTTTCCAAATCTTAGCTATTGTAAATTGTGCTGCTATGAACATAGGGGTGCATATATCCTTTCTGATTGGTATTTCTGGTTTCTTGGGATATAGTCCTAGAAGTGGGATTACTGGGTCAAATGGGAGTTCCATTTTTAATTTTTTCCACAGTGGCTGCACCAGTCTGCATTCCCACCAGCAGTGCACAAGGGTTCCTTTTTCTCTACATCCTCACCAGCACTTGTCGTTTGTGGATCTGTTGATGATAGCCATTCTGACAGGTGTAAGATGGTATCTCATTGTTGTTTTGATTTGCATCACTTGGATGATTAGTGACTTTAAGCATGTTTTCATATGTATGTCCTCTTTCGAAAAGTGTCTATTTAGATCCTTTGCCCATTTTTTGATCGGATCATTTATCTTCCTTTTGTTAAGTTGTATAAGTTCTCTGTAAATTTTGGAGATTAAACGCTTTATCTGAAATATCATCGGCAAATATGTTCTCCATGCACTGGGCTTTCTTGTTGTTTGCTTGATGGTTTCTATCTTGGCAAGTTTCTTAAGCCCATGTGCCTCAGTTTCTTCATCTGCAAAATGGACAGAATAGCAGTATCTACCTCCTGGGGTTGTCAAGAGGTTCAGTGGGATCATGCATAGAAAACAGCACCATGCCTCATATGTGATAAGCACTCAGTGTCAGCTATTAGCACTTGAGGGGTTCTGCATTTACTCTGAGAGCAATGGGGAGCCATTGAAGGGTTTACCGCAGGGGGGTGTAACATGATCCGATTGATTTCTTTGGATTGATTTTTAAAAGATCCCATTGGCTGCTTAATAGAGAAGGGATTAGGGAGGGTGTCAGCGTAGAGGTGGGCCTCCTTGAACCTCCTCGGTCTGTGCCTCCTCCAAGGGGGAGAAGAGTCTGGGCCAAGGGCACTTGCCCCCTGGGGGCCTCTTCCCACAACCCTCCCCACAAGAGCCTAATATGTGTACCCCAGGGCCTGAGGGTGGCAAAGGAGTGGTCATTTGCAAGGGTGTGGCTGCAGGGATGTGGAGAGCAGGAGGAGGGCGGGGACTGGTGGTCTCCATTCATACCTTTGGAGGGATGGGCCTGTCGCAGCCCACCATTGCCACCACTCAGGAGAGGAGTGGACAGGGGGTCAAAGTTTGAGACCCTCAGCTGCGGGGTGACGTGAGGCCCCTCACAACCTCTCTGAGCCTCACCTCCCTTCCGGCCCTGGAAAGCCCCAGGCTCTCTGACCAGGAGGACCTCAGGGAGCACCCAGGGTGCAGCTCTGTCCCTTTGACCTCATGGGGCGGGGGGAAGGTGGGCTCCTCCTTTCTCCCCTCTGCGGTTCTCTCCTCTGGTGCCAGGTCCAAATCCCTCCGGGAAGAGGGGGGAAGCCAGGTGAGCCGGCAGCCCACAGTCAGCCTCCAGCGGAGCTGTGGCGGCTGGGTTGCACCTACCCCGCTAGCTCCCTGCCCCTGGGGAGCTGGAGTAGCTCGCCGCTGCCCACATGTGTTGTCGGATCAGGGAGTGGGGAGAGGAAGCCAGCAGCTCGACTGCTGGGCTATGGCACCAGCAGAAACAAGTCCTGCCTCATGGCCTCACTTGAGGGCACAGATGTCCAGGTAGGACCAGGCACAGTGAAATGTCAGGGCACTGCTGCCTCCCTCCTTGCCTGGGGACGGGGTAGCAAAAGAGGCCCCAGGCCCCAGCTCAGAGCCACATGTGGCTGTAGGCTGCGATAGGCAGATCCCTCCCCTGCCTCGATTGGGGAAAGACACCTACTGCTCGGCAGAGTGAGCTAGGACTGAGCTGCTGACAGATGTGGGGACCATGTAACCCTATACTGAGGAGCAGGAATAGGGCCAGGGCCAGAAGCCTGGAGGGAACTCCAGAGAGCTGAGGTGGGGTTGGACCGACAGGCCTGAGAGCCAGAGCCCAGCCACATTCTCCGCCCATGGAGGATGGAATAGCAACATAAATCAGGCTGGTCCTTGGCCCTTCGTGAGGGCCTCCCCTGTGACATAGGGCAGGTGGGGCACCCTGTTCCTAGATTAATCCAGATGGAAACTGCTTTGAGGCAGGAACCAAACTGGAAAGTCACTAATTCATACTAGGATGTCAATGACTATAGGTAGATTAATAGGACAAGCCTTCATGGCGGCGGGAGGAGAACAAAACTTCTTGAGTTCAGAGCCTTTCAACACATTATCCCAGGAAAACCAGTTGTGTGTGTGTGTGTGTGTGTGTGTGTGTGTGTGTGTGTGTGTTGAAAGAGTGAGAGAGAATAAATTGCTTATATGACATATTTTTTAAATATATTTTTTATTTATTTCAGAAAGGAAGGGAGAGGAAGAGAGATAGATACATCAATGATGAGAGAGAATCATTGATCGGCTGGCTCCTGCACACCCCACATTGGGGATCAAGCCTGCAACCCAGGCATGTGCCCTGACTGGGAATCAAACCGTGACCTCCTGGTTCATAGGTCAACACTCAAACACTGAGCCATGTCAGCCAGCCGGGTGCTTATCTGACATATTTTAAATGTCCCAAGAGATCCTCAGCCTCAGCTCAGAATCTACCCTCTACCGAGCCAGGCCCTCTCCATGGGGTCCCTCACACCCCCAGGATGTGGGCAGAAGCCCACCCCTCAGCCCCATCTCCCATCTGATCTTCCACCAACTCCCAGAGATTTGACATAAACACCTTGAGTCTGTGCACTCCTCTCCTGGGTGGTGGCAATGGTGGGCTGCCACAGGCCCATCCCTCCAGAGGTATGAATGGAGACCATCAGTCCCCGCCCTCCTCCTGCTCTCCATATCCCTGCAGCCACACCCTTGCAAATGACCACTCCTTTGCCACCCTCAGGCCCTGGGGTACACATATTAGGCTCTTGTGGGGAGGGTTGTGGGAAGAGGCCCCCAGGGGGCAAGTGCCCTTGGCCCAGACTCTTCTCCCCCTTGGAGGAGGCACAGACCGAGGAGGTTCAAGGAGGCCCACCTCTACGCTGACACCCTCCCTAATCCCTTCTCTATTAAGCAGCCAATGGGATCTTTTAAAAATCAATCCAAAGAAATCAATCGGATCATGTTACACCCCCCTGCGGTAAACCCTTCAATGGCTCCCCATTGCTCTCAGAGTAAATGCAGAACCCCTCAAGTGCTAATAGCTGACACTGAGTGCTTATCACATATGAGGCATGGTGCTGTTTTCCATGCACGATCCCACGGAACCTCTTGACAACCCCAGGAGGTAGATACTGCTATTCTGTCCATTTTGCAGATGAAGAAACTGAGGCACATGGGCTTAAGAAACTTGCCAAGATAGAAACCATCAACAAAACAACAAGAAAGCCCAGTGCATGGGAGAACATATTTGCCAATGATATTTCAGATAAGCGTTTAATCTCCAAAATTTACAGAGAACTTATACAACTTAACAAAAGGAAGATAAACGATCCAATCAAAAAATGGGCAAAGGATCTAAATAGACACTTTCCGAAAGAGGACATACATATGAAAACATGCTTAAAGTCACTAATCATCCAAGTGACGCAAATCAAAACAACAATGAGATACCATCTCACACCTGTCAGAATGGCTATCATCAACAAATCAACAAATGACAAGTGCTGGTGAGGATGTAGAGAAAAAGGAACCCTTGTGCACTGCTGGTGGGAATGCAGACTGGTGCAGCCACTGTGGAAAAAATTAAAAATGGAACTCCCATTTGACCCAGTAATCCCACTTCTAGGACTATATCCCAAGAAACCAGAAATACCAATCAGAAAGGATATATGCACCCCTATGTTCATAGCAGCACAATTTACAATAGCTAAGATTTGGAAACAGCCTAAGTGCTCATCAGCAGATGAGTGGATTAGAAAACTGTGGTACATCTACACAATGGAATACTACGCTGCTATAAAAAAGGAACTTTTACCGTTTACAACAGCATGGATGGAACTGGAGAGCATTATGCTAAGTGAAATAAGCCAGCCGGAGAAAGATAAATATCACATGATCTCACTCATATGTGGGATATGATGATCAACATAGTTTTATGAACAAGAATAGGTCCAGAGACAAATGGCGGGGGGGAGGGGGCGTTGGTTAGAGAGCAACTAAAGGACTGTACGCATGCATATTAGCATAACCAATGGACACAGACACTGGGGTGGTGGGGGCTTGCCCGGGGTGGGAATGGCTCGGGGGGAAGGGGGGGTGAGGGGGAAGGGGTCAATTGGGGAAAAAGGAGATATGTAAAACTTTAGACAATAAAAATAAAAAAATAAAAAGAAACTTGCCAAGGTCACATTTAATAGGTGGTTGGGCTGGGATTCTAACAAGTCACTGTCGTACTAGAATCCTGAGCCCACAGCCTTTTTCACAGTGTCGGGGTCTCCATTGCACAGGCTCCATGAATCGTTTTAAATGAACAGAAACACACACACACACACACACACACACACACACCAGGATGAGAACAGATGTGGGTTCTGGTTGGTGGGATTATGGATGCTTACTCGAATGTTCCAATTTTCCTATCAGAAACAAGTACTTGTTGGTGCCTTTCAATTGAGAAAGAAAACATCAGAATCTCTTTAATCTTTTAAAAAGAAGAAGGAATGTCCACATAAATGGTATGCCATTCCCTTCCATTCCACCCAACGCCTACAAAGCATTTCAAGCTGCGGAGGCCTGTGAGAATGTAGGTGCTCGCTTCAAACGGGCCAGGGTTTCTATCTTGGCTCTTACTGTGTGGCTTTGAGCTAGTTTCTTAACCTCTCTGACCTCAGGTGACCTCCTGACCTCTGACCTCCTCTGTCAACCAAGGCACTGCTGCCTCGCAGTCTTTACAGGACTATTGTGAAGACTGGAGAGAAAGGATGTAAATGATTCAGCACCAGGCTTGGCACAAAATAGATGCTCAGTAAATGGTACCATCAGCCGTAGCGCCCTGCCCCCTCACGGACAGACAGGAGGCAACATGGACACCTCACGGAGCCCCAGTGCCCACACCCAGAAGCAGCCACATCCAGCCACTCAGCTGTGCCTCCTGTGAGCCAGGTGCCCGCCTGCCGGCCCCGCTGCGCCTCTCTCTGCCGGCCGAGGACATGGGCTGCCTGAGATGACCCCAGGGCAAGCCACGGATGGGAACCCAAAAACACAGGCCACCCAGACGTGGCTGCTTTCATGCCTGCAGGTACTTCAAACCCCTCCCCCCAACCACCACCACATCCTTGCCACCACCCCCCCCACCCCCCGTTAGGACAGAAGGAGCCTTTTCTCACCCAGGTGGAAACCCCAAATCAGCTTCTGGGGGCTGTGGTTGGAGATCACAGGAGGATTCTCTTGTGAGGCCTCCGGAGAAACACGGTGGGGGGGGGGGGGGGCAGAGAGACAGGGAGAGAGGAGGGGAGAGAATGGGCCGCCCGGAGGCCCCTGTGGCTCGTCTGGTATTTACTTTCTGCCACAGCCTTGAATACCATCGGGCTCTGAAGGAATTTCCAAGAAGATCGAAATTTAAGGAAATCAAAGTGTAATTAGTCACAGCTGCTGTAATGTATTCCAGGTGATGGCTGCTATGGCTGTGTCTCCCCTCCAGGCCCCCTGACGCCTCTCACCCTCCACGGGGGCAAGTAAACAGTGGGGTGTTTGCGGTGGGAGCCCGTCCCCAGTCAGCTGAGCAGGGATGGGGAGGCAGGAGAGAGCTGTGTGCTGCCCCCGCCACCTACAGGGACCTCTGAGAGGAGAGCGGGAGAGAGAGTGCGCGGCCGCCCTGTCTCCTCTCCCCTCCTTGCTCCGTTCTCATTCTTCTCTTTCCAAGTGGTAGCAGAAGCCAGACAGAATGCCCACGAGCAGGCACAGGGGGTCAGGGTTGGGTCTCAGCTCGCTCCTAATTACAGTGTGACCCTGGGTAAGTCATTTCACTGGGAGATTGGCAAAGCATCTGGAGCCAGCGGTCCTAGTGGGAATCCCAACTCTGCCGCTCCGCTCTGCAGCCCTGGGAAAGGTGGTGAACCTCTCTGAGTCTAGGCTACTCCGTCTATAAAATGGCATTAAAAATAGCACTGGGCCCGGCC
Organism: Myotis lucifugus; assembly: GCF_000147115.1. Lineage (NCBI taxonomy): Eukaryota > Metazoa > Chordata > Mammalia > Chiroptera > Vespertilionidae > Myotis > Myotis lucifugus. The sequence goes on along the minus strand of NW_005871437.1, from coordinate 979,050 downwards.
AGTGTGGCTCAGTGGTTGAGCACCGACCTATGCACCAGGAGGTCACGGTTCGATTCCCAGTCGGGACATATGCCCGTGTTGTGGGCTCGATCCCCAGTGTGGGGCGTGCAGGAGGCAGCCCATCAGTGATTCTCTCTCATCATTGATGTTTCTATCTCTCTCTCTCCCTCTCCCTTCCTCTCTGAAATCAATAAAAATATATTTAAAAAGGAAATAGCATTGGCTCATAGGATTGTTGGAAGAGTTCAGTGCAGTCACATATATCAAGTCACATGCGAAGGACCCCTCAAGTGCTGCCTCTGAGGCCACAGAACTCAGTTAGTGACCACAGTGGGCCTCAGTTTCCCTACTGTAAAGCTGGAATGGGGCCCAATGCCATAGTGTCAGAGCAGCAATGTCAGCTCCTCAAAAGAAAGGCCACCCGGTAGCCATGCAAGAGTTCATCCTTCAAAGCAGGGTTCTTCAGGGAGGGGTCTGCTGAGATGCCGAGAGGGACTGACCGGTAGGCATCCTGTCCTAGGGCCCAACTCCAGGGCTGGGAGTGGGGGGGTGGCAGGGGTGGGGGCGGGAATTGGTTAGGGTGGGGAGCAGGTGCACCCTTCGCTGCATCTATGCTAAGCTGAGCCATGCCACTGTGATCCCTTATGGGAGCCTTACTGGTGGGCTGACCCCAGCACCCCTTCCTCTCAGTCATCAGATCAGGAGGACTGTCCACATTCCCCAGCGCAGGGGCTGATCACTGAACTTGGCTGTTCAGTCCCAGCCAAGTCTGGGACAGGGACAGGGGCTGGGCTTGCTTTTCACCACACTCTGCCCGCACGAAGGCCTTTCTCCATCTTGTGTTTGGGGACTTAATTGTCCTGGATGTCAAAAGGGGCCGTCCCCAAGGACACACACAGGCACCCTGCCAGGGTCTGGTCCGTGGGCAATGCTCCTGCTGCTGTCCCTGGAAGACCTCAGGGGACACCCAGCCAGCCACGTGGGCTCAGACACTGGGCATCTGCAGGTGTGAGCTCAGCTCCATCAGCTCCCTGGTGTCTGCAGCAGACGGTTCTCCAGGTGCGGAAGCCAGACTTGACCCCGCTCACGCCACCGGGTCTCTGCAGGCCCAGCCCCCCAACCTCTTCCTCTCTGTTTCTCTCACTTCTGTACCCCAGCACTGGGAGTCATTTCTCGTCTGTTTTTAAAACTCAAAGCCAAAAATCCATTATTTTTCTCTCTGCATTTCTGCTGTGTCACCCCTTCCCTGAGGCGATGAACAGAAAAGTCCAGCCAACTAACGGGAAGGGTCAAGGGGTGGAGGGACACAACCAGAAACCAAAACCTCTCAGTGAAGTTCAAAACAGGATCCTGCCGCATGCAGAGGGAGCTCATGTGTCGTTCCAAAAACACGGTCTGTTTTGTGTGGGATTTTTTTTAAATAAATGTATTCCTGGTGAAGACTGCCATTTGTCCAGTTTCTATCTTCCTCTTCCTTTGCAGTAGTTAGGAAGACGTAAGAGGGAGCGTGCGGCAGATACTACTGCTTGTGGGTCTGTAACCATTTTCCTGCTTTCCTTGTCAGCCGACCCACTTCTACCTCAGAGGCTGAAAATGCCCACTGGTCACTTTTCCAGCCTCCCTTGCAGCTAAAGATGGTCACGTGACCCAATTCTGGCCAATAGGACCTGAGAGGAAGTTGGCTGAGGTGACTCCTGGGAAAGGCTTTCCTCTCTGGTTTAAAAAAGAAAAAAAGATAGGTGAGGAGAAAGCCTCCCTCCCACTCACAGAGGATGCGTGAGGACCACAGCTGGGGTGGCTTCAAGAGGACCGTCTGCGGGCAGAAACCAGCACAGGTGGTCGGCAGCGCAAACATGGGACGCACCTGGGCCCCTGATGCTTGCCTTGTGCCTTGAATAATCAACTCCAGACTTCCGGTTAACTGAGATAAGGGGTGTGACAGTGTGAGGCCTCTTTAAGTTTTGTTCAGTCCCTTGCAGCCAAAAGCAGCCCAACCTCGGCTGGCTGTCCGAGTCCTTTTAGGTCTGTGCTAGTCAGGGCCCTTGTTCGTTGCACGTAGCCACAGGAATGCAACCGAAACTTGCTCAGCCAAACGGGGCAATTTTTAACATTTATATACGTGGGTCTCTTGTGAAACGCAGCAGAAATATGACCAGGGCTCCGGGGACTCGAAATCCTCAGGGTTTTCTCTCAGACTCTCAGTGTGTCTCACCATTTTGAGATCATGAAATCCTTGATAATTTATCACGAAAAGTCTGGTTTTCCAGAATTAACTGTTTTTTAACTTAATTCTGATATGCCTTGAAAAAAACAAAAAATACACACACACATTTCTTAGCTTTAAAGTTCTATTTATATTCCAGAAGGACTTCTTAAAAATGGCAGATTCCCTTTGTCAATAATTTCCCTCCAGGCCTCGGGGATCTGGGAACGGAGTTGTTGTTTGAATGTTCACCTCCTCACATTTTGGGTGCCCCGAGCAGGCCGCTGGTGAGGAACCTCCTGACCACAACATGGGAGAAAGCTCTGCGCCAGGAAACCGGCGCTCAGGCGCCAGGGGCTCACTTCCCTTGCGGGGACATCGCCTTCTGATAAAGGAAACCTCTCCACGGAGAACCTGCTGCTTCACTTTCCTAAAATGAGTTCAGTATTTGGTTTCACATCCTCCGTCGGACAGCAAGGAAGGAGTCACTGTCAACATCGCGGGGCTCCGTGAACCTATAAACACGTTTTGAGTGTTGTGTCAATAAGAAGCAAACGTGGGGGGATTTATTTATTTTTATTGTTTTTATTTTTTATTTTTTGTCTACCTTTTACTTGTCTAGAAGCAAAAGTGGGTTTTTGAAAAATAACAACTTGGGTTAGAGTGGGAAGGAAAACCAAGATGGTGGCATAGGTAAACACCTGAAATTGCTGCCTCCCACAACCACTTCAAAAATACAACTAAAAGACAAAACGGACATCACCCAGAACCACAGGAAGGCTGGCTGAGTGGAAATTCTACAACTATAAGGAAAGAGAAAAGCACCCTGAGACTCAGAGGAGGTGCGGAGGTGGAGTGCAGAGGTACGGAGGCGCTCGAGGAAAGGGCTGGCAACTGAGGACGCGGCTGTCAATCAGGAGGGAGTCTCAAGCTCCCGACTGCTCTGAACTCCAGTTCCGGGCGAGTCTCTGGGGACCCAGACTCATACAGGGAGAAACTGGACTGTCTGGCAGCGGGCGGAACTCGAGGGCGGCTTTCTCTCAGAGGTGCTTGCAGTGATTACCACGGGACACTGAGACCCGGGGCCTCTTAGGGCAGGACTGAGGAGCAGCCATAGCTGTTTGCTCCGTCCTGTTGATACCCTGAGACCCCGCTCCACCCAAGCTGTTCGCAGAGGCTTTTGCATAGGAATGGCCTGGCCCTTTACAATCTAAAATTACCTAACAAACTGAAGCAGGGTCAGAGAGACCCAGAACATCCAAAAGAAGGCCCAAGGCCCCACAGCAGCTTGCATTGCTTCACAGCTGGGCCTCATCTGGGCACCTCCAAACCCCAAACAAAGAAGAGGAATCTGCAGATCTCTCCATAGCTCCTGCTGGGTAGCCTCAGGCAGAGGCTAAATTAGCACCTCCTTAGAGATCCAAGAGCCAGTGTACCCAGTGGTCAGAGTGGGATCATCTAGATTACAACTCCTCAGATCCATAAGGGACACACTCAGGGGGCAGACTCAGTGAGCACTAAAGCCCTACTGAAGCAAGTCTTGCCCCATAAGTGTGTCTCCAGCACAGAAGTTCTCTGTAGACACAGCTGATTCTCACAGCCAATTGGCCTGGAGGTCAACTCCTCCCAGTGATAACTACAACAATCAAGGCTTAACTACAACAAGACTACAACAAGACTGTGCACAAAGCCCACAAAGGGGTGCACCAAGAGTGTCCACCTCAGGTAATTGGGGAGGCTGAGCCACTGGGCCCTATAGGACACCTAGCACACAAAGCCACTCTACCAACACAGGGAAGCATAAAAAATGCGGAGACAAAGAAACAGGTCACAAATGACAGAAATGGAGGAAAGCAAACCACTGGATATAGAGCTCAAAACCATGGTTATAAGGTTTTTCAAGAATTTTTTAGAAACCGCCGATAAATTTAGTGAGACCCTCAAGAAATCTAGTGAGACCCTCGAGGATATGAAAAAGGACCAACTAGAAATTAAGCATACACTGACTGAAACAAAGAATACTATACAGAGATCCAACAGCAGACTAGAGGATCGCAAGAATCAAGTCAAAGATTTGAAATACAAAGAAGCAAAAAACACACAACTGGAAAAGCAAAAAGAAAAAAGAATCCAAAAATATCAAGATAGTGTGAGGAGCCTCTGGGACAACTTCAAGCGTACCAACATCAGAATTATAGGGGTGCCAGAAGAAGAGAGAGAGCAAGATATTGAAAATGTATTTGAAGAAATAATGACAGAAAACTTCCCCTGCCTGGTGAAAGAAATAGACTTACAAGTCCAGGAAATGCAGAGAACCCCAAACAAAAGGAATCCAAAGAGGACCACACCAAGACACATCATAATTAAAATGCCAAGAGCAAAAGACAAAGAGAGAATCTTAAAAGCAGCAAGAGAAAAACAGTTAGTTACCTACAACGGAGTACCCATTAAGATTGTCAGCTGATTTCTCAATAGAAACTATGCAGGCCAGAAGGGAGTGGCAAGAAATATTCGAAGTGATGAATAGCAAGAACCTACAACCAAGATTACTTTACCCAGCAAAGCTATCATTCAGAATTGAAGGTCAGATAAAGAGCTTCACAGATAAGAAAAATCTAAAGGAGTTCATCACCACCAAACCAGTATTATATGAAATGCTGAAAGGTATTCTTTAAGAAGAGGAAGAAGAAGAAAAAGGTAAAGATAAAAATTATGAACAACAAATACACATCTATCAACAAGTGAATCTAAAAATCAAGTGAATAAAAAATCTGATGAACAGAATAAACTGGTGAATATAATAGAATCAGGGGCATAGAAAGGGAGTGGACTGACTATTCTCAGGGGGAAAGGGGTGTGGAGGATGTGGGAAGAGACTGGACAAAAATCGTACACCTATGGATGAGGACAGTGGGGGTTGGGTAAGGGCAGAGGGTGGGGTGGGAACCGGGTGGAGGGGAGCTATGGGGGGAAAAAAGAGAAACAACTGTAATAATCTGAACAATAAAGATTTAATTTAAAAAGAAAAAAGAAAAATAACAACTTGGTTAGAATACCACAATCTGATGCGAAACGTAAGCAAGAAGGTGGGTGGTCACGCGGGTCATGTGTGATGTCCTCTGTCCCAGGCAGGTGGCTGGGGGATTGGTGTTTCGAACCTTCTCCGGTGAGTCTGGCGCAGAAGGAACCACTGTACAGAGTGGGAGCCCTTGAGGACAGGGCCGCGTCTTATATGTCACTGAGTCTCTGACCCTCACATATATATGACTGCACATAGTAGGTGCTTAAAAAATGTCCCCTGGCCCTAGCCAGTTTGGCTCAGTGGATAGAGCATTGGCCTGCGGACCAAAGAGTCCCGGGTTCGAGTCTGGTCAAGGGCATGTTCCTTGGTTGCAGGCTCCTCCTCGCTGGCCGGGGCCCTGGTCGGGGCGCGTGCAGGAGGCAACCAATCGATGTGTTTCTCTCACATCGATATCTCTCTCTGTCTTTCCCTCTCTCTTCCACTCTCTCTAAAAATCAATGGAAAAATATCCTGGAGTGAGGATTTTAAATAAATAAATAAATAAATAAATAAATAAATAAATAAATAAAATTTTAAAAAATGTCCCCTGACCCAGTGAAGGAGAGGAGGAAAGACGGGATGCAGCCGTGAGGGAAGGTTTTTCTGTAGAATCTTTCGCAGCCATAACGTTCTGGTGAAGCGCTCCTGTCCCTGAGTCTTTGGAAACGGGCCCCTCAGGGTGGGGTTGGGGACAGGAGGCGGCTGGACAGAGCTCAGTGGGAGCCGGGGCCCTGCCCGGGCTGCAGCCCTGAAGCCAGGGCTGGGCTCAGAGAGGGGGGGCTTCTCGGAACCCCTGCTGGGGAGGCTCGCAGCCCCTGCACCAGGCCCCCAGGAGAAAGCGCATTTGTTTACTTGACCTGAATGACATGTTCATTGATTTCCCTGGAGCGGTTCATTCATAAAGGCAAATTGAGCCTCCCTCCTGGGGAGGCCAATGGCCTTTTAACAAGCTCCCCAAGGGGTGGCTTCTGAAAATGAGTCACTGATGAGCCAGAAATGGAGTTGCCGGCCCTGCCTGGCCCCTCTGGCCAGAGGCTGCGGCAGGAGGTGGCCCCTCATGACACGGAGCCTTGGAGCCTTGGCCGGGCCTGGCCGCGGGCACGTGGACCGGGCAGACGGGCAGACATGGAATGTGCCCAGCTGCTTCACATTCACGAGCATCTGGACAATTAAAACAAAGGGATTTGTTGCTCAAATGTTCTGGATCAATCCCTCACTGCATCTAGTTCAAGGAGATGAAAGCAATGGGGTAGAGGGACTGAGGGAGGTTCTTGAACAGGAACGCCATGTTTTCTTCCTCGTTGGTCCCCACAATTTCAGTCTAGACAGCAGTAGCTGCCCAGAGAATGCTGTCGCTCCTTTGGTTCAACCTTCGTTTTACCGTCGAGGAAACAGAGGCCCAGCGAGGAGTGACCGGCCTGAGGTCAGGCAGCCGGTGTTTCCAATAGGAATTTATAGCTCGCCAACAGGCACGTTTGTATCTCGAGTCTCGCTCGGTCCTTACAGCAAACATATGGGGTAGGTATTTCGGGCCCAGCATTTTATTTTATTTTTATGATAACATCACTTTCCATTTTTTAAAACCGTGCCCTCTTTTCCCCTCACGCTCTATTTTGGGGATCTTTCCTTTTATCTTTCCAGATGACATGGCTGTGTCTGGTCCTCAGGCAGCATCTGGGATCCACGGGGCCAGGGAGCTCTTGCTTCTTTCCTCCCCTTGTTTCCCCCCTTTGCTCCTTCCTTTCTCTCCCTTATGCCTTTGCTTTCTCCTCCACTTCTAGGTTTTTTTCTCCCTTCCCCTCTCCGCTTTTTTCTTTTTATTTTTTTAATTGTCACCTGAGGATATGTTTTCACTGATTTTTGGAGAGGGAGGGAGAGAGAGGGGGAAATGAGAGAGAGAGAGAGAGAGAGAGAGACATCAATTGGATGCCTCCCGTACATGCCCCTACCATGGATCAAACCTGAAACCTGGGTATGTGCCCTGACTGGGAATCGAACCCACAACCCTTTGGTGCACAGGATGATGCTCCAACCGAGTCCCACCAGTCAGGGCTCCACTTTTTTTTCTTACGTGGCAGCCCAGAGACTGGCCCAAGAATTAAGACATGTGAGTTCTAGTCCCTGTCCTGCCACCAACTTGCTGGCTGACCTGGGACCTGTCACTTCCCTCTGGGCTTCCGTTTCCTCCTCGGAAGAAGGGGCCGGTCATTTGCTCCTTGAAATTGCTTCCAGCTCAGAGATGGTGACATGGCTGTGTCGTTCTGGTGCCCTGGCGACTCCTGAATGAAGCTTACGCATTTTACACGGTCGGATCTGCTGGCTGAAATCTTACCCAGAGAACTGGGGGTGCGTTAGTGAGAAGTCGCAGCCCCGGGGACAGAGGCCACCTCCATAGCTCACTGACGCTTTTCACGGTGATGAGCGGCCAGCGTGTTCCCGCTGGTGAGCGGGGTCTGTCCATGCATTCGCTCAGGGTTAGGGCCGTCTCACTTTGTTCTCCGCTTATCGTGTGTGGCGTGGCTGTCACTATTGATTCCGCATTATTGAGAGAGAAGCTTCTTATTTCCTCTTAGGGATTTTGACAGCAATTAAGATGGGCAGCCAGCAGGTGAGCGATGGAAACTTGGTAATGGTCTAAGCCTTTTATACTCCATTATTCTTTTGGGAAAAAAATGTTATTAAAATTATGAAATAAATAATAAAGAGTGAAATGGCCCTAAAAGATGAGGATCTTTAAGGAAAGCAGCTCATCAGCCAATGCGGTGCCTTTGTTATGAGACTCATTGAGCTCTGCGCATTCTAGCCCGGGTTTATCTGCGGATTATCAGCCCACTTCTTCCCGCTTCCCCGGGAATGGGCTCAGAGGAGAGCGCGTTCCCAGGGAGCGTTTATGTTCCAGAATTGGAGGACTTGAGGGAGTGGGTATTTAAAGCCCTTGTCTTCGTTCTTTCTAATAAAGGGATGTGACTGCCTGCTTTTGAGTAATCACAGCACAGATATTACTGGTCTTGAGAAAAGGTCCTATGGCCGCACAGTGTTGTCTTAGTTTCCTGTTGATAATATAAATTGCCACTGAGTTAGTGGGTTAAACGGTACAAATGTATTACCTGACAGTCCTGGGAGTCAAAAGTCTCGCTGGGCTAACAAGCAAGGTGTCGGCATAACTTCGCGCCCACTGGAGGCTCTAGGGGGCTCCCGGGGAGAACCCGTTTCTCGCCTTTTCTAGCTTCTGGAGGCTGCCCACACCCCTTGGCTCACGGCCCTTTTCCGTCTTCCAAGCCAGCAATTGCATCACCCTAACCTCTGCTTCCGTTATCACTTCCCTGATGTGACTCACCTGCCTCCATCTTTCACTTAACAGTGGTTCTCAACCTTGGCTGCACATTAGAATCACCTGGGAATCTTTTTAAACTCCTAAATTCTGGGCCTCATCCTCCGGAAATTCTGTTTCTTTGTGACTAATGTTGTGGCCTCACCCCATAACAAAGAAATAGAATTTCCGGAGGATGAGGCCCAGAAATCAGGATTTTAAAAAGATTCCCAGGTGATTCTAATGTGCAGCCAAGGTTGAGAACCACTGGCTTAGAACAACCCTCGTGATTACATAGGGTCCACCTGCATAATCCATGGTAACCTCCCTAGCTAAAGATGTTTACATTGATAATTAGATTAATCTGACAAGCTCGATGAACTGGATAAATTCCTAGAAACATACAATCTTCCAAGATTGAATCAGAAACAGAATATCTGAACAGACCAATTACTACTAATGAAGTGGATTAACTTATTTTAATGAAGCAGTTTTCATTATTAATAATTAAATAATTAATACGTAACTATTGTTTAAAGTAATAAGTTAATCTGCAAAGTCCATCTTGCCATGTAACACAACATATTCATGGATTATGGGACTAGGATGTGGACGTCTTGGGGGTACCATTACCCTGCTTGCCTACAGGTGTCTTTTGACTGTAGGAAAACCATCTGATCAATTGAAAAAGTAGCCACAGATCCTTCTCAGCCCGATTTATGCCACTTCTCAACATGACTTTTCTACTGTTTCCATCAAGAGGTGGAGTTTATTTCTCTACTTTCTGAATTTGGGTTTGATCATGTGACTTTGGTCAATGAGACATTAGCCAATGTGATACAAGCAAAGGTATTAGGGATTGCCTTCTCTTCCTACTCTCCATGTCCACAGACACCTTAACAAGCCTGAGGTAGCCGGCTGGATGATGACACAGGTCATTTACCTCTGTCACCCCAGCCAGCAGCCAACCATCTGCCAGACCAGTGAGTGAGACTCTTGTCAGTCAGCTGACTGTGGGCACATGAGTGAGCTCAGCCAGGACCAGTAGAACATCCCAACGGATCCCAGCCCAAATTACCAAACAATAGGATCCTGAACAAATACTAGTAAATGTCTGTGTAAGCCACCACATTTTGGTGTGGCGTATTACAGAGCGTATGCTAATTAGTTCAACCAGTGACCACTTTTGTCCAATGAGATAAAGTTTTTTTCAATGACGACATCTCACTTCAAGGCTCTCTAGGTCAGCCGTGGGCAAACTACGGCCCGAGGGCCGGATCCGGCCCGTTTGAAATGAATAAAACTAAAAAAAAAAAAGACCGTACCCTTTTATGTAATGATGTTTACTTTGAATTTATATTAGTTCACACAAACACTCCATCCATGCTTTTGTTCCGGCGCTCCGGTCCAGTTTAAGACCCCATTGTGGCCCTCGAGTCAAAAAGTTTGCCCACCCCTGCTCTAGGTTCTGATGGCTAATTCAGGAGAAATTCTTGTGAAGTGAAACTTACATTCTACCATTATTACAGAGAACTAGATACCTCTCCACTGATCAGTAAAAAAATAAGAGAATTGCTTCCTAAACAAAGTATTTCAAGTCTTATTTTTTCTAGTCGATTATTACACAGGGCAGGGCAATCAGTAGGTGCTCAATAAAGACTTGTCTATTTGACTTACATAGAAGTGGGCCCTGAAAGAACCAGGCAGCAACATTTCCAGGGCGCAAATTTAGGCAAAGTCCAGTTCCTTGGGAGAATGTGAGGAAGCCTGAGACATTATGGACCAAAAAAGTGTCAGCTCTCCTCATTCAGAAGTTCACCTCTGTGTTAACACTGAACCCGAGGCTCCTGAGTAGCTCCTGATACAGCCACGCCGGAGTGACTGAGCCCTTGGGACCTTCGAGACTCAATGCTGCTCCCATGGTAATTATCTCTAAGGATGCCCTCCTGCTGAACCAATGAGCCACACCGCCCAGTACCCAATGCACCAAAATGATGGCAGGTGACTTCCAAGACCTCAGCCTCAGCCTCTTGGAATGCTTGCCCTGGATGAAGCCAGACACCATGTAAAAAGTCCAACTAGCTTGAGTCCACCATGCTATGAGGAAGCTCAACTAGAGAGGTGCCCAACCAGCCTCACTCACTCCAGCTGAGGTGAGTGAGAAGCCATCTTCAACATCCAGCCCCGGGGGGAGGGGGGAGAGGAAAGGGGAGGGGAGGGCCTTTAGATAGTTCTACATCCGCAGAATTGTGAGAGGTAATAAACAATTGTTTGAAGCCACTAGGTCTGAGGGTGATTTGTTATATGGTAGCTGATAACTGGGAAAACTCCCCAAAGTTACCATGACTTCATTCTGCCAGCCTTTTTTTTCTCATCGATTCCATCCACAAACTTTGGAAACAAGTCAAAGTCTAGTATCGAGCCTTATGGGGAATTCACATTCACGCAACATTTGAGAATCTGTGCCTATGGGCCCGGCACCAGGCCAGGCACGTTCACGCATTTCACACGACTTAAGCTAGCAGTTATGAGCTTGGACTCTGCGTTCGCACTGCCTGGATTCCGATTCTGACTTTACCACTTACTAGCTGTTAACTTTAGACAATTAGCTTAACCTCTCTTCCTTCGCCGATAAAATGTAGAGGATAATAACACCAACCTCACAGGGTTTTGTGAGGATTAAACAAAATAACTCACGTAAAAATGTTATGTGTCTGGTCACAGAGTAAGCACTTAGCAACTGGAAAATGCTATAATAATTGTTATTATAACTATAAACAGCTTCTGCCTTTGAGGAACCTAGAGAAGAGATAAAACATGGACCAATTAACATTTAAAAGCAAGTACCCACAAGTGTTTTGAATGAATGAGTGACTCTGTTACAAGGTGAAAAGTACCCCAGTAATGAGACAGTGCTGTGGATGCTCAAAGGTGGTCTCTGGCTGATGCTTAAGGAAGACTTTCTGGAGGAGAAAGCTTCTGAGCAAGCCCGTGGAGAGGATTCTGGCACCAGTGACGGGGGAGTGACCCCTCCAGGTGAAGGGGGCAGCCATGCAAACCGAGGAGACCAAAGGACCCACATTGACTGAGGGTGCAGGCATGGAGCGTTGAGGGGAGAGGGGAGACAAAGGTAGCTCGGGGCCAGATCATCATGTGACGATTTCCTATGTTTATTTACTCATCGGACCCAACAAAGACAGCCAAGCATGCCGGCCAGGGAGGCTGTCCAAAGCGGCCCCTCACACGGGGGAAGGAACGGCAGCAGCCAGGCCTTGGTCCCAGCCTGGCTCAGCACCGGAGTATCAGAGTTCCCTGCCAGCCAGGGACCTCTCCTTCTCTCTGTTCCTGGTTCATGGAACCTGGACAGTGTGCCCTGGAGGGACCTCTGGGTGTCCAACCCAGCTCGCAGGGCTTCTGACACCCATTCCTTTGCCTTCCGCAGCCCCTACCACCTCTCTCCTTCTAAATTCCCTTTTATTTATTCATTTTTTAAATCCTCACCCGAGGATATTTTTTCCCCTGTTGATTTTCAGAGAGCGTAGAAGAGAAAGGGAAAGACAGAGAGAAATATCAATGTGAGAGAAACACGTGGATTGGTTGCCTCCTGCACTCCCCTTACTGGGGATCGAGCCTGCAACCCGGGCATGTGCCCTTGACTGGAATCGAACCTAGGACCCTGCAGCCCACAGGCCGACGCTCTATCCACTGAGCCAAACCAACTAGGGCTAAATTCACTTTTCAAATCTGGCCATCGCTTCTCAACACCCCTACCCCACCCGTCCTTAGACACTTACATCAGCTCAAACAGAGAGAGTGGGTAATCCTGACCAAAAGATACATCATCTCCCCTGTCACCCGAGGGCTCGGGGAGAAATGAAAGGCACAGACCCCCATGCTTCAGTGAGCCGCACCCCCTCTGTGTCTCTCCGCAGACAGCCCCGGCTTCAGCTCATTCAGGTCTCCCTCCACCTCCTTCTAGCGGTGTGACCTTGGGCAAATCACTCCAAAGTCTCCAGGTCTCAGTTTCCCGGTCTGAAAAATGGGGAGAACAGCCTGCCTGGTTGTTCTGCCGGGATGAATGGGACATCAAAGTGCAAGCCCAGGATGCAATGAACGCACGATGAACAAGCAAAGTGCATTATGACAATCCAAGTGCTTCCTGCTGCCCTGATTCTCCGCTTCTGGATCCCGGCTCTCGCCTGGGAGCCAGCCCGCTGCTCCTGCCCTGCAGGCCTTGAGCACGCCCTCCCTGATCTCCCTGCCTGGCCAGGCCAGCCCGTTGCTCTGGGGGCTGCCTGGCCAGGGGCCCCACTGCCTGCCTGCTGCCAGAGGGCTCTTGAGTGTTGAAATCCTTCCATTCCACGAGGCCAGAGACTTGATTATGTTATTAATTAAAGCAAGATGCCGGGCTTGGGAGATTTATTTTCTTTTCCATATCTGTGGCCATAAATGCCACTCAGGGAGCTCAAAGACCCATGTCAGCCTGCATCAGGCTCCTGAACAGACGTTTTGTTCCCGGCTCCGGCTCCCCGGCCCCTCCTCCTCCGTGCCAGGAAGGAAGTGTGTGTTGTGATACCCGCCCCTCACCCCAATTTCCCTTGCTCCATCTGCACGAGGCAAAACGGGGGAAATACCTGGGCAGTGTGGCGTGGGGAGAGAATTTTCCAAGAAATTTGTTTTAAGTTTCTGCCTCATCATTATAGGACTTTCACGTTTCTATTTTTAGCTGCGCCAACGAGCCAGGCCCACATTCCCCTCATCTCCCCTGCCCCAACCTTTGTTTATACAAAGCACATGCTGAAATCATTATTTAAAAATCTCCAAACCCATAATTGCTCAGGTAGGTGAAGAATGCAGCCTTTATGGATGTAGCTGACTGAGGGGGGCCGGCGGATTCCTGGGGAACTATGGCTTATTCATGTTCGTGCCCCCGGCACCCAGCCCTGGCTGAACCCCTGGAAGGCCCAAAAGAATCAAGTAACTTCGAGCAAGAGGAGGCCTTGTCAATAATAGAATCCAAGCACCACGTTTTGGGAGAGGAAACAGAGACCTAGGGTACAGATGAGACTTGTCCCCTGGCCCACAGGGTATCAGTGTCATCGCTGGGAGTCAAATCAGACGCCCAGCGTCCAGTGTGGCACCACTCATCTCACCTGCTGGGGAAATCAGCCTGAAGCTGGACTGCCTGAGTCCAGATCCCAGCTACTGGTTGGAAGGCTTTGAGCAAGGTACTGCACCCCTCTGCGCCTCAGTTTCCTTATCTGTAAAATGGGGATAACAAAATACCATCTGATAAGATTGGTGTCAGGATTCAATGCACACCTGGAAGCAAGTAAACCCTGTGTTTTGGTTCAAGTTTCCCCAGAAAACAGAGCCAAGCCTTTAACCACACCCAGAAGGTCACATTTTCCCATATCGCAGGTCCCTTTTCTCTCTCTGTTACCTGGTCCTCAGGGTGTATTTCCCACAGCTCTGCCCATCTAGGGGCGTTTCCCTGCCCTATTGTCTTTCAGGGCCACCCCTGAGTGTGGTGGCAGCAGTTCCTGTTTGGCCAGTACCATGCAGTGCTTCAGCTCAGCTGTGCGCCTGGCCGAGTTCTTTCCTTCGCTGGCCCTGAAGAACCCGCCTGAGGCCACAGCCGTGGGCTGAGGAAGAGGTGTCTGTTCGGAAGAGGTAATTACATGGGGTTCTGCCCTGTTCTATGTTTATGTGATTGACGTGTGCCTCCTGCTGGGGCCCAACCCAAATCACTAGCATTTTGACTAGTGCCTCTGACAATACACAGCTCATGATAGACAGGCAGCTCTGGCTTCGTAGTCACGTGGCCCAGGGTCAAACACTCCGTCTCGGCTAGGGCTGCTTTCAGATGGAGAGTAGCTTTATATCAAAGAGGACCTCAGCTCATCCACTCGGAGCTGCCTTGCTACATCCTGGCCCACTGATCTTTTTTGTTTTTTCCATTCCTCCAGCACTTCAAGCTCTTTCCTGCCCCAGGGCCTTGGCATATGCTGTTCTCTCTGCCTGGAGAACTCTTTCATTTGGTGCTTCTTGTGGCCGCCTCCTCATCATTCCAGTTCCAGCTCTCCTCAGAGAGACCGTCTCAGACCCACAAGTCTCTCCTTATACCCTATGACCCTGTCTGTACACCTCATAGCACTTTCTCCCATCTGGAATGAACATGATTATTTCTTTTTTTTTTAAATTAAATCTTTATTGTTCAGATTATTACAGTTGTTCCTCTTTTTCCATGATTATTTCTCTCTGTGTCAATTACCTACCCCCCTGAAAACACACACACGCACACACACACACATTCTCAAACACATACACTAACATGAACTCCATGAAAGCAGGGACTTTGTCACTCCTGTTCATCATCCTTCATGGGGTACATAGCAGGTGTTCAAATAAGTATTTATTGAGTAAATGAAGGAATAATGACTAAATCCTCAGATCACAGCACCACGTGCAAGGAGTGGCCTGGCCGGAACTGAGTCAGCATTCAGTTCAAGGTATAGCTCCCCCACCCCCACGTCTGTGACAGTCCAGACTGGAGGACAGCCACAGGAGGGAGGGTGTCTGCTAAGCACAGGTGACCCTGCCTTTCCACGTCTCCCCCTCCCTGTGTCTCCCTTTACCATCTGTAAACTGGGGGAATTAGCTTATAAGGTGATATCTTCCCTCTCCAAATCGATGGTTCACACCCAGTATGTACCACGTGACTCTGACCTGGATCGGCCACCGCAGAGGAGGTCTTGTGGTTGAGAGAGTGGACATGGGGCTGGTAGAGAGGAAGAGGAGGCCTCCTGGCATCATATACACCATCTTCAAACACACTTGTCAAGGTTGCAGTTTTAATGCTCTTTAGTTCATGTTTGTCTCCTCCTTTAGACTGTAAGTCCATGAGGGCAGGTGCCCTGAATGATCTACTCACCAGGGTATCCCCCTACATCAGTGATGCTCAGATTCTTCAGCCTCAGGATCCCTTTCCACTCTTAAAAACTCTTGAGGGCCCCAAAGAGCTTTGGTTTCTACTGCTTAGATCTATAGATCAGAGGTTCTCCACTGGGGGCCATTTGGTTATTTCTGGAGACATTTTTGATTGTCACAACGTGTGGGGGTAGCAGATGATACTGGCATCCAATGGGTAAAGGCCAGAGATGCTACTCGCATCCTACAGTGCCCAGGAGAGCCCCCATGACAAAGAACTATCAGCCCAAAATGTCCATAGTGCCAACGTTGATAAGTCTTGCTATAGATATTGACTGTATTAGAAATTAAAACTGAGAACATTGTAAATGTTTACTAATTCATTTAAAACAATCAAAATAAATCCATTACATGTTTGCATAAATACATTTTTAAAATAACTATATTTTTCGAAAACAAAACTATTAGAAAAATTTATGCTTTATTTTATAAATGTCTTTAATGTCTGGCTTAATAGAAGACAGCTGGATTTCCATATCTGTTTCTGCATTCAATCTATTCCAATATGTTGTTTTTGTTGAAGTGTATGAAGAAAATCTGGCCTCACACAATATGTTGTTGGAAAGCGGGAGCGTGTTTTAATAGCCTTTTCACATAACTATGCATATTCTTCTTGGTTACTACACCAAAACTCAACAATGGTGAGTCCTTAAAGGTTAGTTACAATGTGGAATCTGAAACCACATCCATAAATTTTTTATATTCAGTTATTTTAAAATTCATTGATCTGTCTTGGATTTTGAATGAATTTTTTACCCAGGCATGATTTGTGACATCATGTGTTGTGGATTGAATTTTATCCCCCCCCCCCCCCCCCAAAAATCATATGTTGAAGTCTTAACAATCAGTACTTCAGAATGTGGCCTAATTTTGAAATAGGGTTATTCAGACATTATTAGTTAAAATGAAGTCATAGTGGAGTAGGGTGCACCCTAACCCAAGATGACCGGTGTCGTTTATTTTAAAAATGGAAATTTCGACACAGACACAGACAGGGAGATTGCCAGAGAAATGAAGACACAGATGAAGGTGATGTACCTACAAGCCAAGGAATGCCAACGATGGTCAGCAAACCACCAGAAGCTGGGAGAGAAGCATGACACAGAAACCAACCCGCCGACACCTGGATTTTGGACTTCCAGCACCTGGATTTTGGACTTCCAGCCTCTATGCTGTAAGAGAATAAACTGTTATTGTTTAAACCAAAGTACCAGTTTATGGCACTTTGTGAAGGCAGCCCTAGGAAACTAAGACATCACACACTGGTCATTGTGAAAATAGCGGCTCCTTGAATCATGCAGATCTTCCAAATGTGGACGCCTTTCATTATCGGGTATCAAAACCACACTTGTTCAGACCGTCACAGATCTCACTAGAAAAGCCTTTAAGTACTGAGAAGCTTCCACGCTCACAGTGGCAGACACAAGTCTTCCAAAATCCCAACTTTCACTTGAAAGCCCAAATTTTATCATTGAAACAATCCTGTCAGTTGGCTTCCTTGACGTGACAGGCTGATTGTGTTCGTCATCAATAAAGTATCCACTGGATCCTGGAGTCAGTCTTTCTTTCGAGTAAACACGGTGACCCATGAAAGAAGCAGCTAGTTCAGCACACCATGCAAGTACTCACACGGGTCACTGTTTGTACTCAAGGCAACCAGCACGTGTCTGTATGTGTCTCCCCATCTCATGACACAGAATACTAAAGAGATGTGTACTGCAGGATCAAGATTTAATAAAACTGCCCTCGCTGGTTTGGCTCGGTGGATAGAGTGTCGGTCTTCGGACCAAAGGGTCCCAGGTTGGATTCCGGTCAAGGGCACATACCTTGGTTGCAGGAGCCTCCACAGCCCGGGCCCTGGTCGGGGCATGTGCAGGAGGCAACCAATCTATGTGTTTCTCTCACTTGATGTTTCTCTCTGTCTCTCCCTCTTTTTCCACTCTCCCTAAAAATCAATGGAAAAGTATCCTCTGGTGAGGATTAACAACAACAAAAAAAGATTTAATAAAACTAAATTTGTTTTGTTTTATTTTTACTGTGAGCGCATGCCATGAGGAATACAATGACCCTAGTACATTGGGTACCACTGCCCTGACTTCATGTTAGGACACAGTAGGTCTGCCCACCGTTGCTTTTATATCACAAGTACAAATGTCCCCACAGTGAAAAAGGCAAATTACGCCTGCATGTTCTTATTAAAATACTAGAGGCCGGTGCACAAATGCACCGGTGGGATCCCTCGGCCTGGCCTGCGGGGATCAGGCCGAAACCACTCTCCAACATCCCCCAAGGGGTCCTGGATTGCAAGAGGGGACAGGCCAGGCCAAGGGACCCCAGCAGTGCACTATCGGGGCCAGGGAGGGACCTTGGGAGGGCTCCAGGGCGTGTCTGGCCGGTCTCGCCCACCCAATTGGCGGGACTCCAGCAGCAAGCTAACCTACCGGTCACAGCATCTGCCCCCTGGTGGTCAGTGCATGTCATAGTGACTGGTCAAATGAACGGTCGGACACTTAGCATATTAGGTTTTTATTATATAGTGTCTTTGTCTTCACAGACCTCCTGAAAGGGTCTCAGAGACCTCACCAGAGGCCCTGGGATCCTACTTTGAGAACCACTGCTCTACATCAAGCATAGTGGTAACAGTCAAATCTTTGCTGAAGGAATGATTGAATGAATGAATGGAGTGAATAAAGGAGGAGAGAGAGAGGGAAAGCCTAGTTTGCTTCTGCTCGTGGTTTTCTGTATTATCTGAAAGACCGGGCCCTACATAACTGAATTTTCAGCTGAAAACAGCTGATAGAGAGGCCTCTTCGATGGGTTGTGGTTCAGCTATGTGCCCGGGAAGACGAGGATGAATTTCAGTGCAAAGTTGGCTCCACCCCAGGAAATGGCCTGATCCTTCGATCATTGCAGACAAGCCCATCTCAGCCCTGAAGGACCAGAAATAATGGGACTGCACTACAAAGAAGTAGCTCTCAGCGGCCACAGTGGAGAATCAGAAGGACCATGGAAGCTTTTTCTGACTCAGTTTTACTGAGTCAGAGACTCCAAAGGGAACCCAGGCAAATACAGTTGGAAAAATTCCCCAGGTGATTCTGCTATGATCAAGATCCACTGTGATCTAGAGTAAGAGAGACAAGGAGCCCTTCCTATGCAGTTGACCCTTGAACAATACAGGGGTTAGGGTGCCAACCCCCCATGCAGTCAAAAATCTGTGTGTAGGTTGTTGTTTTTTTTAAATATACTAGTACTAGAGGCCCGGTGCATGAAAATTCATGCACTCGGGGGGGACCCTCAGCCCAGCCTGTGCCCTCTTTCAGTCCGGGACCCCTCAGGGGATGTCCACCTGCCGGCTTAGGCCTGCTCCCTGGGGGATTGGGCCTAAGCTGGCAGTCAGACATCTCTCTGGCAGCTCAGGAGCCCTCTACGTCGCAGTCAGACATCCTTAGTGCTGTGAGGAGGCAGGAGAGGCTCCTGCCACCACCGCTGTGCTCACAGCTGTCAGCCTGGCTTGTGGCTAAGTGGAGCTCCCCCTGTGGGAGCGCACTGACCACCAGGGGGCAGCTCCTGCATTGAGCATCTGCCCCCTGGTGGTCAGTGCATGTCACAGTAACTGGTGGTTCCCGGTTGTTCTGCCATTAGGGTCAATTTACATACTACCCTTTTATTATATAGGGTATTTTTATTAATTTCAGAGATAAAGGGAGAGAGAGAGAGAGAGAGAGAGAGAGAGAGAGAGAAAGAGAGAAACATCAATGAGGAAAGAGAACCATTGATCAGCTGCCTCCTGCATGCCTCACACTAGGGATAGAGCCCGCAACCCAGGCGTGTGCCCCCACTGGTAATCAAACCGCAACCTCCTGGTTCATAGGTTGACGCTCAACCACTGAGCCATGCTAGCTGGGCTGTGTATAAGTTTTGACTCTCCAAAAACTAAACTACTAATAGCCTACTGTTTACCAGAAGCCTTATCAATAACATAGACAGTCAATTAACATATATCTTGTATGTTATATGTCTTATACTGCATTCTTACGCTGAGACGCTGCATTTCTAACAGCTCACACATTGCCAATGCCGCAGGTCCATAGACCAGGCTTCATGTGCTCAAGTTCTAGAAGGCAATGAGCAGGCCAAGGTAGGCTGTGTTGGAGTAAACACAGAGACCCCTTCCTGGAAGCTGCACCCACAGTTCACACTCCCCATTTGCCTACACCCACCTCCCTTTCCCAGCCTCTCCCTCTTTGAGGAGGAGGCAGATTCTAGCCCCAAAGTTAGGGGTCTTATGGCAGGGGCCAAAGATGTGACCTGGGTGAAAGGGACATCTGGGACTTGGGGTCCCTTCGCTGCAGAGCATGTGTCTTCAAACATCCTTCGGATGGAGCCGAAGCCAGAGGAAGGCTTTTTTTGATGACCCAAGGCCAAGAATCTCCGGTCAGAGAGAAGATTGCTCTCTCAGCTTGAAAAGGGAGCTAGGACTGATCGAACTGATAGATTTCCTGAGTCCTGCTCACTTGTGGCTCTTAATATCCTTTGTACGGGACCACACGCATCCCCTAGCTCGTGTTGAATGCGTCGCACCCCACAGCTGGGAAGGGCCTTGGTGTCCTTGTCCAGGATCTGTTGCCCCCGCTGAGGCAAATGGGTAAAAAATAACCTGCCTGGGGCCACAACGTGGAGACTGTGTCCATGCTTCTGGGCTTCTGGCCTAGCGGCTGTCCCAGGAAGTCACACTGCCCACCAGACTTGTAGGCTTGAGGGTAACCTGCGTGCCGACCATGGCGGCCAGGGGCAGGGACCACTGGCCAAGGGCCATACTGGGTCACCTGACTTACTCCCCTCTCCCCCCAGATGCTTGCCTTGCAGAAGGCCCTGTTTAATGCTTTATTCCTCCCAGTGTTTCATTATTGATTCAGCCCCTCGCTGCTGGGTCTGACCAAGTAAGCCCTGAGCATTTGTCTAATATCAACTTCATCAAAAATGCAGGAGTTGGGGTTTTACTCGTCTATGCGCTACCTAGACAGTTTAAGTCGATGATTGTGGTTTCTGCGAGCCAGGGAGGGCGCTGGCAGCCCACAGGCTGGCTTCTGGCTTCTCTGAAGTGATGCTGGGTCCCCAAGCTCCAGCAACCCAGCTTCCCCATCTCTTCAGGTTAGTGGAGCGAGATCTGGGTTGGGATGTTGACTGAGGTGGAGAGTTAGGAGGTTGGGAGCAATTTTTTAAAATAAACACCAGCCACAAGTGTGGAAGCAAATTCAGCAATGCATTAGTATGCTGCTATTGACTATCCTATATAATAAAAGGCTAATATGCAAATTGACTGAACAGTGGAACAACCGGTTGCTGTGACATGCACTGACCACCAGGGGGCAGACGCTCAACGCAGGAGCTGCCCCCTGGTGGTCAGTGCGCTCCCACAGGGAGAGCTCTGCTCAGGCAGAAGCCGGGCTCATGGCTGGCGAGCACAGCAGTGGTGGCAGGAGTCTCTCCTGCCTTGGTGGCAGTGCTAAGGATGTCTGACTGACGGCTCCCAGACTGTGAGAGGGACCAGCCTTGGCTGAGGGGGACCCCCCCCCCCCCCCGCGCGAGTGCATGAATTTTGTGCACTGGGCCTCTAGTTACAGATGATAATCTAATGAGATGAAGAAATATCTATTCATCTATTTATTAAAACAATATTTATTGAGCACTTACTATGTGCTAAGCACTAGATTACAGAGGTGAATAAAACATACAAGGTTCCACTTCTCAGGAAGCTGAAATTCTATTTAACACATTGTTTACGGGTAGTTTTTATCGCCCACGCTCTACTACCAGTCAACTTAAACGTATAACTAAAATGTATAAATACGTTTCCCGCTTTCAATGCGTTAAAAGAGAAAATCAGGCTGTAAAAAAAAAAAAAAAAAAGGAAATCATAATAACAGCTAACATTTATTAAGCATTTACTATGTGTTGGGTACTGTCCTAAGCTCTTCACATAGAAAATGATTCTATTTTCAAGGTCATTTCTAAAGCCTGTATGTATATATGCCCATAGGGAAAAAAAAGACAGGAAGACTATGCACCAAAATATTAGCAGACATGATCTCCAAATTGTAAGTTTATAGAGGACTTCTATTTTCCCCTATTTGCTAGCCTGCCTTATCTAAATTTTCTTTGTCTAGAGCAAGAGAATTAAAGGGGGGAAGGCATGTTCTTGTGCCCCAACCTTGAAGAAATCAGGCAGAGAGCCTCCAAGTGCTTTTCATTTGCTGCCCGATGTCTTCAGGCTCTGGGTGTGCCAGGCTCTGGTCTGTTCCCATCACTCTGGGTTCTGTCCCAGCTCGGAAATACATCACTTCCTCCTACCCGGAGAATAGGGAGAATAGAGTCACTGGAGAGTCCTGTGGCTATGGTGAAGGCTGGGGAGGGCCAAGGCACGAGAAGCCTCTAATACAAGGTCCCCAGCTGGGCATCGTGACCCCAGCTTCCTCCTGCCACGTGTGCAGGGGCCAGGATCCAAACTCCCCCAATGATGAAACTCCAACCTGGCCAGCCCTCCTGCACCCCTGCCCTGGCCAGAGAAACAGACAAGAGCTTTGCCACTATCCTCACGCCCCTGAAGGCCTTGCTGCTCTCTAGCGCTGACGGCGACCTGAGAGTCACCATCAGGTGGACACCCGCCTCACGGTGATAGAATAACCGCAAAGGCAAGAGGTTGCACCTAGCAGCCCCACTCTGAGCTCTGGACACACAGGGAGGCCCAATGCTGAGCACTTCATATTTCTTAATATGTTTCCTTATCATCACCATCACCCTCTTTTGACCAATAAGGAAACAGAGGCCCTAAGAGGGTGTGTGACGAGCCCACAGCCAGCCAGTGGCATCGCTGGAATCAGAACCCAGACCTCTTAGTACCTATCGCGGTGCCGCTTCCTCTCCCCACCTGCTTCCTCGGCACCCGATCAATATTCACTGTTGGTCACCTGATAAGTGATGACTGGAGACTTGAGAGACTGGGTGGTGTTGGCTTTGACCCTGGATCCACATGGTCTTACCCAGGCCCAGAGGGATTCCAGGTGGTGATGCCCAACAAGGCGGATGGGCAGACTCTCGAGAGAGCCAGGCCCCTTCACCTCCCCCTGCAACAGGGAGGGACACGCTCAATGCGCTCCAACGGGAGAGCGAGTCCTGGCTCCATGACCTGGGGCGGGTCATTTTCCTTCTCTGCGCCTCAGTTAATCTGCAAAATGGGGAGGAAAACCCCTCCTCTGTGGGCTTGTTGGGCAGATGAAGTGAAATAATGTGTAGCATTGAGCACAGTGTCAGGCTCAGCGGTGCTCACGGAGGTGAGATCTTGCTCCCAACATAGGAAGGTCTGCATGAGACAATGGGAAATAGGACCAAAATCCATCCAGCCTAAGACAGCACCCATCATCAAGCACACCGGGAACTTTTGTATCACTAAGAATGAAAAATGCGCCTGGTTGGTGTGGCTCAGTGGTTGAGCGTCGACTTAGGAACCAGGAGGTCACGGTTTGACTCCCGGTCAGGGCACATGCCTGGGTCGTGAGCTTGATCCCCAGTGTGGGGCATGAAGGAGGCAGCCAATCAATGATTCTCTTTCATCATGCATGTTCCTATCTCTCTCCCTTTCCCTTCATCTCCAAAATCAATAAGAATATATTTTTTAAAAATAATGAAAAACACTGCTTAGTAAACGCTGAGCCACTCTTATGCAATTTTGAGTTCATGCTTGGAGAGGCTTTTTCAGCTTAGACTAGACTTTAATCACATATCACTCTGAACAGAGTTAAAGTGAAGACATAAAGAACAAAAATGGTAACTGTGTCCCTAAGACGGCTCCTATTCAGAGCCACCTCTTCTAAATTCCTCTCAACCTGGAGTCTGGGAGTTCCTGTTTTCTCCCGTAACATTGTCCTCTGGCTTGCAGAAGCACTGGTGATGTGGCATTTTCCAGAAGGATCCATGAAAGATATAGAAGTCATGGGTCCTGGGCACCTGGCCTCACCCTTATGCAGCACTAGCTCACTTTTGACCCCTTGTGGGTGCTGCTGCTAAACACCTAGGACTTGCTACCCCTCCAATCCCTTCCCACATCATTTTGGTCCTAATTTCCCTTGGATTGTCCACCAAGCTACTTGCTCCCATTCCACAAGTCTTGACCCTGAAGCTTTCGGTGTTTGCCCAGACAACAGCAACTCTAAGGCGCCATCATTCACAAAACGGATTTAAATTCCAGAGATGTAATATGTGAAAACGGCTGCTTTACAGAATGGATGGTGTTGGGAATAACATTTCTTAAGGCACCACTATGAGCTTGACCTCATGCTAGGTGCTCCAATATGCATCTTCCCTCAGTGTCACATCTCTTTCCTTTGAGTTTATCATTGTTATCACTAGAGGCCTGGTGCATGAAAATTCGTGCATGGGGGGGTGGGGGGTGTCCCTCAGCCCAGCCTGCACCCTCTCCAGTCTGGGAGCCCTCAGGGGATGTCCTACGGGATTGGGCCTAAACCGGCAGTCAGACATCCCTCTCACAATCCGCGACCACTGGCTCCTAACAGCTCGCCTGCCTGCCTGCCTGATTGCCCCTAACTGCTTCTGCCTGCCAGCCTGATCGCCCCCTAACCACTCCCCTGCCAGCCTGATTGACACCTAACTGCTCCCCTGCTGGTCCGATCGCCCCCAACTGCCCTCCCCTGCCAGCCCAATCACCCACAACTTCCCCCCGCCACAACTGCCCTCCTCTGCCAGCCCAATTGCTCCCAACTGCCCTCCCCTGCCAGCCCGATCGCCCACAACTGCCCTCCCCTGTCACGACCCACCTCCTCCACCGAGCCCCGCCTCTGCTGTGCACGCAGCCATCTTGTGACGGCCATCTTGTGATGACATTAGGGCATGATGCGTGAGGGCATGACGACCACCTAGGCTATTATTAGTATAGATTTCTTTACAGATGAAGACACTGAAGTTCAGAGAGGTAAAGCAATTTTTTCAAGGTCACACAGATAATAAGTGGCAAAGGCAGGACTTGAACTGGGGTCTCTTGTCACAATAGCAGAGACAGACCCTCTCCTGGGTATTTCCTCCAAGCTGGCTTCTGAGCCCAGTGGCTTCATGCAAAATTAACTCAGCCCTGACCTTGGGAAGCTTTTCCCATCTTTTGATTTCCTCACTTTAGAGAGTAATCATAATAGCACTGCGTGCCAGGTGCTGTCCTAGCCGCTCCATGTGTCCTCGCCCACTCAGCGTTCCCACTGCCTTATGGGGTGGGTTCTAGCATCAGCCCCATTTCACAGACGAGGAGACTGAGATGCAGAGAGGTAACGCCACACACTCAGGGTCACATAGCTGGGAAAGGGAAGGGCTAGGATTCAAATGCACAGAGTTTGGCTCTAGATCTCACTTGCCTAACCTACCCAATCCCCTCATCTCACCGCTGGCACAGGGAGCCCCCTCCCTTACCGCCCCCCCCTATTCTTCTCCCTCCCCCTCCCCACCCCTGCCACCCTAAATCCTGTTGCCTTTCATAGTGGCCTGGAAGCAGGATTCGGGCTGTCAAGCTGGAGTCAGATGGATGGCCTTCCCCAGCCAGGCCTGGCTTCCAAGTTTCTTCACTCTGGACCCAAACATAACACCATCTCGCAGCCCTGGCTGCTCTTCAGAAAAGAAAAAAAAACATGAGGGGGGTGTGGAGAGAAATCTAATTAGAATCCCTTGGAGCCCCAGCTCTTGCTATGATTAAATTAGCCCCTCTGAAGTGGAACTGGCTCGTTATAATAATTTGAACGCCGAGGAATTGTCTTATATGATCCTGATCTGAGGAAAACTGCTTTCACAATTGCACTTGTCCGTGTCCTGGTCTCTCCCCATCGGGACAAAGGAAGGCTGTGGGTGCTGAGTGATTCCTGCTGCAGAGACGAGCTTAGGGAGGGTCGGGGCGCCCGCCTCCCTGCGGGCCGGGGCTGTGGAGATGCAGTGTCGGGGACCCCACACAAATGTGAGGAAAGGGGCCACCCAGTTTCCTTACGGCATCACAGCCATAGGCCCCAGCCGGGCCACACTGGAACCGAGAGGCTGTGGGGAATCTAGAAGGTCCAGGCCAAATGTTTCACATGGTGAGTAGCCCAGAGAGGGAGCCCCAAATACACACACACACCCCACCCCACCCCACCCCCGGGTTGCAGCAGACTCACCTGGCCAACTCCACCCCCAAGGCTCTGATTCTCGGGGTCTGCAGGAGGGTCCTGTAATCTCATCTAAGGCTCCCAGCGTGCTCCGAGCTGTGGCCAGGCTTGGGCCGCGCTGACCTGGCACCACTGGGCGTCTTTGTGACACTTGGGGTCCGATGCCCGTCTGCCACCCCTGCGTCCATCCTGCTACAGAAGCGGGTTCCGGTACCTCTGCACCAGCAAAATGCTGGGAGGGTCAGCGCCGCTACCCATTCCCTTCCTTTCCTGGGAGTTTGGAGAACAGGACTCGTGGCCTCGCAGAACTGCTGTGACACAGCGAGCTGCTTCCAGACACCTCCATCTCACCGAGGCTAGTTTTCTGCCCCTTTTTGAGGGCGCCAACAAGAGGAAATATTGGTTTTGAACATTTTAAAAATGTTTTTAAAGGCGTGTGCTTTTGGGGATACTGATATCTGCCTATCTCTCCTGACCAAGTTCAACTCTCACCTTAAAAAGTCTTTGCCAAATGCCCCAGCCACACCGTGCGGTCCCTTTCCTGGCCTCCCGCCACCCGCGTTCTCTGAAGGGGCCTCCAGGTCACCACGCGGTCAGGTGCCCGGCTCCTGGCTGCTTCTCACTCTCCCCGATCTTGACCCACCACTGGTGCTGTGAGGATCCAGAGCCCAGCCATTGGCTTTGTAAATGGCCCTGGAAAGAGTGAATGGA